>NW_023606066.1:0-220001 GCF_013339745.2 Dermacentor silvarum
AAAAGTCGAACTGTTGAAAATGATGAATACAACAAGCTACTTTGAAAAAAAAAGAACGAGAAACATCTTTTTTTTGCGATTTTCTGTTGCACTTTGCCTCCAAGCGACCGCCGGCAGAAGCTGAAATTTGACGTCATAACACCCACCCGCGGTCACAGTCGGCCACAGCTGTCGCAGTGTTTCCAAGGATGTCGGTCCCTTGCAGCATTTGTTTAACCCCTTTCGGCGATAGCCGGGTGCGCGACAAGTTCGCGTCCTCGCCGGACGTCCAATAAAAGTTATTTCACTCACTCATTCCTCGCACGTGGTCCGTTTGAGACACTATCCCAGTCGGCCCTCTACGCAGGCGGTGCGTCTTACATGATGTTTGCCGTGGTCGTCGCTTGGTATTGACGAGTTCGTCGCGGCGGAAGGAAATGCCCAGACATAACAGCATCGTCAGTCGTGACACGCCGTCGCACACGTTTACCAGAGACGAGAAGGTGCGTAAAGTTTGGATACCTACCAGGCCCCGGAAACTCTCGAGTTCACCAAATGGCCACAGAGGGTGAAAAATCAACCGCGGCGCGTTCCAGCGTAAGCGCGCAAGTGGAGCTACTGTAATTTGGTCGATTACTTTAGTTTGTATTTTTTCTGCTAGGGGCGCTCAACAGGACTCAATATTTGAGCTATTAATGTACATATAATAACGGACAAACACAATTACAGTGTCATTTTTTTACAAAATAAGGAGTCTATTGCTTTTATTGGACTTATGTTATTAAAATCCGTGCTTTGTTACTTGAATAAAGGTTTTGAGGCCTCACTGACATGTGATTAGGCAGCCCACTGGTATCGATTGCAGTCCGTGCCGTTTATCGATTCAAATTGTACGGCGGTTATATTTGCGAACGGGGTGGTCGTTTCCTTTGAGCAGCATCACGCAGGTTCATTTCAATTAGATATCAATAATACCTCAGCCAGTTTATGCGTCCAACATTCGATAGCTGCCACCAAGCGAACGTGTTTTAAGACGGTGAACTTTCTCAGCTGCGGCGTTTCACTGGCGGCTGCATGCACAGCTTCCGCCGTTTGTGATCTGCCGCGTTTGGCCGCGTTGGGTCTGGTTGCTCGAAAAAAAAAGTGCTGGCCAGCACGAAAATTCATCGCTGGAACCGAGCACAGTCTGCTTGAAGACTACCCACGAAAGCGGATTAGCCTTGCAGCCCCTGGGCTTGTGCGCCGGTGAGTAAAAAAGCAGTGCTTCCCATTTTCAACTTTGAATTTCTTTGCATGCGAGGCGGATAAAGCAGATTCCTGTAGTCATTTCTTAAAAGTAGAAATAGTAATAATTCTAAAGTTATTGCCCTTCCAAAGCAATTCAAACGAGGCTCTTGCTACTTTGCCAAGTTGCTAAAATTGCTAACATGAGTACAGCATAAATAATAATGTTTTGGCTGTTTCTGCATAAATGATACACCGCGATAAATTCACTGCACATTAGTGACAAGTGTACTTCCGGTGATACAGTTAGATTAACTGCATTTGAGACATAATAAAATGACTGTGTTTATTACTAGTATCTGGCAGAAACAATTGTCATCTAATCGAGATTTGACTAAGCACAGCCCACACAAGGACACCACTGAAAGAAATGCACACTCAAAACAGTGTTGTGTGTGTGTGTTTGTGCGTTTTTCTGTCATGAAGCGTTTCGTGCACTGTTCTCTGTCATACATGAATCACAAACTCACGCACACTTCCAGCATAGTAATTGAGGCTCTTTTTCTTTCGACTCCAGCCTCCAAGATGCTGCTCATATTTGGACTCATTGTCTCTGGACATAGAAGTCAACCGTGAACGTGTCTCCACTGGAAGTAACATCAAGGGCGAGAATCCTCACAGGGTATGTTTCTGAACACTTCAACTACAACTGTGATTTTTCTTCATTTATGGGACTAACTTTTGTTTCACCATTTTTTGCTTACATGTGTGTCATGGCTTTGTCATTTCTCTTTTCAGGAAGACGGACAAAAGAGAGATTATTGGTCTGCAAGCTGCCCACGCTAAGCCACAAGATGCTCAACTGTCACCACAATGACAACAGGTCCTCTTGAACTACGTGCCTCACTATGAAATGTTTGGAAGTTTACCAGATAGACAGGTGTGAGCCCTATTAGGAAAACAGCAGTCTACAGTTCTGTATCATACTGAGCGGGAATGAAAAATTTGACATACAAGCTTAGTTGCTTTTAAGGGCGCTTTATGACAATCGGAGAAGTAACATGTTGAGTCCGAACTTGTCTCTTTTGCAGTCATTATAGCCATGACGACCAGAACAGAAACAATGTAGCAAGCTCCTACTTGCTAATGCACAAACTCTGTCATCTGCTCTTTGCAAATCAATTTGACGGGCATTAGTACCACGAAGTATCACATGCTCCCTCACAACGATAATTTGTTACATGAAAATGCAAGGAATTTTAAAATGATCAAAAGCGCTTAATGCAATTTTAAGGAAATGACACTTCATGATGAGTGAAACTCATTTATTTTGCTTAAAGTACCCTCAGGGCCACAGGTATTAAAGAGGGGAGTGGTTACAAAGTAGTAGAGTAAAACAAACAAGTGCAGTGAGTTCTTGTAACATAATGATTCTCCTGATTATACAATGCTAGCTAATGTTTTGCAGAAAGTTTGTCATCTGTGATGGCTACGATAGTTGGTGGTTCCATTTCTGAGATGTACGGGGCATGAAAGAAAGACTTCGTGTTCCATAAATCAATTCCTACCTTACTGCGATGATCAACCCAGTTTGAAATGCACTGAGGCCGCAGTATGAAGTCGTCATGAAGTGTGGTGTGATAGAAAATTTTATGAAATAGCAAAAGATGGCCGACTTTGCGGCGATTAGCTAGTGGAATGAGTGCTAGGCCAGTTTACATTGAAGTTATACTCGCGGCACGGTTATAATTAGAAATAAAAGTATAGATTTTGTACTAGTTCAAGTGAAGTAAAAGATTAACATGACTGGGATCCCATATTGCAGATGCATATTCAAGTTTCCAGCGAATTAGTCTTGTAAAGCTGTAGTTCTAAAGTAGACGGTGCTTTGGAAAGGTTGCGCCATAAGTACCCGAGCATGTGATTAGCACTGCTAATGAGACGTACTCCATATTATTGGTCCAACTTAAGTTAATTATATGACATGACAAAATTTAAGGGAACGTTGGCATGGCAAGTGCTAGGATTAGAATTAGATCTGGAATTGCGCATGATTTTACATTTGTTTACTACAAGAGGCTCATATACAGTTTGCATGAAATCAATAACTAGACTAGTACTGCACCATAAGAGATAGCTAGAAAAGGCAAGCTCACACAACCGGCCAGCCTATCTCACACTTCACAAACTTGAGAAATCACTAAAAGCAAATTTTCTGTCTCTTCAAACAGCAGATGACAAAACCTGCGCACAGTGTGCTCCCAAAAATATTTTGAAATGTACTTGCAGAATAAGTTCAGCTTAACATTCAGCTAATCAACAGTGAACGAGCAAGGGAAACCTCAGCGTGGGAAGTTGTCTTCGTCTCGGCCCTCACAAATATGTTTGCTTGATGAAACGTTGGCTTCAAGCTGAGGCTTCCCTTGCTCACCTCTGTTACTCAACTGAAGTGTTCATGTCCTTGCAACCTCTTTGCTGTGTTTGAATACCTATGCCGAGATTCTTTTTCAACATGAAACCACAAATTCCATTTTCCAAGGATCTGTGAGCATTAATTGGGCTTGCTCATATGTTGATTTAGTGTCCTTGTTTATTCACACAATATTTCCAGAAGTCCTTGTAAGCACTGCTGTCTCCATAACGTTCCTTGGTTTCCTACGAGTACTCCACTTGTGTCAAAGCCTTTGCTACCGCACCTGAACATAAATGTGCAGCAGAAAAATATCAAGAGCATAAAATGATGTAAAATTTTGCATAACGCCCCCTCCTACACTTCGTGCCTCTCGCCAATGTTATGAGAGCAATGAGACATTGCAGCTCGAGCGTATCTTGCTGACAGTACATTTTTGCCGAGTAATTTTTTGTGTTCCTTTCTTTAATCTATCGGAAATCGTCGAACGCAGAGAATATAAAACGTCAAGCAGCACTGTACGCAATACAAGTACGAGGGCAGCTCGGCATAAATATCACTGTCTGAACTTCATCCCTGCTTTACAGCACGCCGAACACGATGAGAAAACTTCGCTCGATTTCAGCTTTGGGTCCCAAAAATAGATGGTTATCTGTTTTCTGTATGTTGTAAACTCAGTGACGGACAACATTAAGTCCACCTGAGCTGTACAAAAATTGTGATCATGTACTGCCTCATTCACCATTGACAATAAACAATGTGAGCTTACATGTTTGAAGTGTTTTATTGCCAGTTGAGGCCTCTCGGTCACCTGGCGACATAATGAAGATATCTGTAGTCATGTTAGAGTACAGTACACACGAATACCTCCCCGAAAGCGGTAACTAAACACCCCAAGCCAGCGAGCGAGCAGCGCGACCACCCCTACGAACCGCTACCATAGCGGCCATATTGCTCACTACCTAATGATGATGATATTAGTTTCGATTCTGCCAGCGCCATCTTTCGGTCGCATACTTTAGTTCACAACGCCACCGCTACGCTTATTTTCGTTGCACTGTGGAAGGTACAGTTTCCCTTCTCTAAGTTTGTATGGGTGTTCTGTGTACCTACCTATTAGAGAGCTTTAGCTTGTCCGGTAATCGGGTAAACGCGGGCGTTGGGCGTTCGGGTACAGTGGCTAGTGTAGCTCGGGCGGAACCGCAAACGTGAGCGGCCTGTATGGTGCTGCCACGTGGTGGCGCAGAGCTCAAACAGACAAAAATAGCTAATATTGGAGTAACCAAGTGTATCATTCTACTTCGCTGCTGGTGTAAATCTTCAGCAGCAACACGATTACGCCACTGCCGAAGATTTACAGCAGGAAATGAGCATTAATTCTTGCATAAGTGTCTGGTGCGGAGCGAAATCTTCGCGCTACGGTTCGCGAAAACCTAACCGGAACTTACCCGGCCGCCTGCTCTTTTTCGTCGCTTGACGCGGAAGGCTCGTAACCGTACGCGGTAATATTCTCGCCAAGTTGAAATGGTCCTCGTCTTCAGACGTGTACGCATCGCTGGTAGACGCACCAGAACTCGAATCCATGCTCGCGATGGCGGTGTCGGCGCGCTTCTATGAACGGGGCCGGCCGGCTGGCTATCCGACGAGGGTGTCATGACGTCACGCCTTCCAACTCCCGCGGGTCGGGCGGCGAGGCGCGCGCTCACAAAAACGCCAAAATAAAGCCTTCGGCTCAAAAATGACCTAAGTGACTACAACTTTTCGGTGTAATCACACATTGAGGATTCATTTTCAGCATTTTCGTAAAATTTTTCACATTTTGTGTCCGTATCCCTTTAAGGTCGAGGTTGATCGCAGAATGGTGTTCGCAGTTTCGATCGAAGTGGAGAGAGTGAGAAATGAGAAGAGGAAGTGAACAGAGAGAACGAAAGAGCGACAGGCAGAGATCGAGGGAAATAAAGAAAACAGAATGAACTCTCTTGGCGAGGCGGGATTTGAACACGGGTGCTCGGGTCCGAAGGGTGCTCGCGGGTCATACGCTATACACCCACGCTTGCAGAGCTCCAATGTTTCATTAGATTTCACAAGCGTGGAACTGACTTCATTTTTTTAGACATTCCGCCGCGGTGCCGCAGGTAGATGGCGCAGTGTTTCCAGGGAAAGGCTGCAGTAGGCGCCTCAAACGTGACGCGTTTAGGTGGTGGCTGCACATGACTGATAGCATCAACGTCCACAGTCATTTGTTTTTTTCCTTTAGGGAAGTACGACCGTCATGACATCAACAAGGCTGCTTGGGAGATGTATCACCAATACGGACCCGTCGTGGCTGAGACACTGCCGGGACGGCGAGTTGTTGTGCACCTCTTCAGTGCAGGCGACTTTCGCACTCTGTACCAGGAGGAAGGGAGGACGCCGTACCGCATGGGCGCCCAGCCATTCAAGTTGTACCACGACTCGAGGCCAAAGTACTTCGCCAACCCCGGAATAATTAACGCGTGAGAATGTTTATCTACTCACCGTGTATCACAGAAAGAAACGCGCATTATTTTTCACGCAGGTGAACCGCATACGTTTGTTTTTATGTTGCCTGCTTATGTACAAAACTCAAAATACGGGAAGCAATGCGCCTTATTTGCTTTTAAACCTTGATTTATACAGTGTGGAAGAGAACAAAAATGGCTACTGTAATACCCTAAGGAATACAGCAATATATCTGTATGTACACAGTTATGGATAATCAGTAAAACGTGAGACATCAATTGGTGTTTACTGCAAACTAAACTTGGTAACCTCAACATAACGGCTTTTTAATTTAATAATTCCTATGGCAACAAAATATGGGTGTAAGAATCAAGCTTACCTTTACAGTGTAAGCCTCAATTCAATACTAAGGCCCTTCCGACGAACTTAGGGCGTTGCGTGTCACTCTGGTTGAGCGGCATCCAGATTTCAGTCCGCAATGACGGCGCTATTACTCGGGACATAATAGTTCAGATGCGGTAGGAGGCAAGAATCAATTGTAGGTGCTTTTCTCTAAACTGTTGACGTATTCATGAGGCAGAAAAAATGGACGCAACAACATCGAAACGCGTCCATATGCCGAAATTGAGCTCCATGTGATTATCTTTATTGCATTGCCCTCGTTGCCACCTCACCCTTGGAAAGAGCACCTGTCTGATGAGAGCACATCATCATCATTTTCACTGTCCTAGAAGGGCCTGTCATATCGGCTGCGCTCTCCCCTTTCCGTTATGAATTGGCGAACAGTAGCAGGCAAGGTTCTATGGGGAATCAATTACCACAAGTCGGCACCATTTATCAAACATACAAGGAAGCTTTTGAAATCAAGGTATGTATATTATGTAAGCATAAGGAAGGTTCTCAGGTGCCCGAGCTATCACGCAGCACGATTTAAAAAAAGATGAACGGCATTACGCGAAGAAAACCTAGTGAACCTAGAAACTCGAGAAGCACGGTCCTAATTATCAACGTGTCAATGAAGAAATTGTAGAGCAACATGTAAAAACTCCCGATACAGCTGCCTCGAGCAAAGGGCCTCCCGATACAAAGTACCTCGAGCGGCCAGTCGTGCGGCAATTCTGCGCGTATTTGCGGGCTCCTTTCACACTCGGAAAAACACTTTTATGTAGCACGTACTGAGCAACAGAAAGCTGTATCGGGAGTTTTTCATGCTCTTCTACAATTTTCTCATTGACACTTTGACAATTAGGACAGTGCTTCTCGAGTTAGATAATTAAATACAATTAGCTAATGAAATCTCAGTAATGAAAAAAATACTGGCGGCTACTCCACTGCACTGGAAACAATACGCACTAGGTTTGCTTCGCGTAATGCCGTTGACCTTTTTTTAAATCGTGCTGCGTGATATCTGGGACACCCTGTATGATAAGATGATGCTATACACACAAAAAAAATACAGAATCGGAATTTTTGTGTATTTCATAACTAGACATGAGACACAGTCTGTGGAAGATATGTGAGAACTTGTTTGTTTTTATTCTTTTAGGTTTAAAAAACTTTTCTATTCGTATCATATATGAAAGGTTATGCGGTAAGCGCTTAAATAATACTTAAATCTATTAATGTTATAGCCAAAGTCTCCTTATTGTCGGCTTGCTTCTCCATATTATTTTTTTCGCCCGTTTGTATTGTTCTATTAGTTGCTGAATTGAATATTATTTGCACATGTTTGTTATACTTTCATTCAATAAAAGTGCGCAAAAAATGTGTATCGCATCTGGGCCCGCAACGCTTTTCATTCGTGTTCTTCGCCGATGGCCGACCACCTTCGTTAATGTTGCGTCAAGCATCAGGATTCCTCGAAATTACTAACAATTTCAGCTTAAGAGGTTTTTGTGAATCTGGGCCCTGAAAGTTTCAACTAAATTTTTTACCTTGTAGGCGTTGACCCATTTTTATTATATAATTGCCCCAAGAACTGTATTTATGTGGAATATTTATCACGCTTTCTATGACAAAAATATCTCGCTGTTGCAAGATATTTTTGCAACAAGCATCAATGCAAGCATCATCGCAACAAGCATCAGGGCTGATAAAATGTGGCAATACTACCACCTTTCTTTTCAAAGCAGCGAGAAAGGGACGCAACATTAGAAATATGACTGTCAGTACCTTTGAGAAAGGATCCATACTGTGGTATCGTTCCTGCAAATGCTAACGCCAACACGGACAACATTTCCTATCTGCAGTCAACTCGAGCAGTGGCAACATATTCGTGCCATGGCGCAGCCTTCAACGCTTCGTCCTCGGGCAGTGCAGTCTTACGCTGAAGGAATAGTAGAGGCTGCCCGCAGCGTTGTCGACTACATCGCCGTGCAGCGAGACAAGAACGGATACGTGCCCAATTGAGGTCATCATGAACAAATGGGCACTAGAGTGTGAGTACACTATAATAGCGCCACCGCGCATAGCCCGTTCAAGAGAATTTACAAATTGTGCTAAAAGAACAGAAACAAATTGGCGCACAACTCATCTATTGAATAGTAATCTTCTGAGACAAAAATGAATGTATTGTACACTGAATTGAGGTTTATTGTTCGATCTACGTACATTTTTTACACTTAGTTTTAAGAGAGGAACGGCTGTAGATCGGGCACGCACTCGAGCCGCAATTCACCTATCAAGCAAGTATGTTAGCATGTTCTTTTCTTGAAGAAAATTATTCGTTATGTATGCTCAAAGGTTTCTTACTTCAGCGGAGAGGCAGAAGCTACGCCTGTGTTCAGGTTGTTTCATTTGAAATTTCTTCAAAACTTAGATCTCAGTGCGTAGGTTTGTTGAACGCTGGCGCTCGTGCCAGTTCTCGGTGCTTCCCGAGAACGGCTGGGCAAGAGACAAAAATGCCGCACTTAAGTCCGAAAGGCGAAGCATCGATTGTTATAGCAAATAGTAGAATAGGAAGAAATCATAATTTTATCGCCGTATGACCTTGTAAACATTCGCTTACTAACAAAATTAACAAGCCCGGTGTCACGCCGCACAGGTGAACATATCTCACTCGATGACCGCCGCAACTCGCTGTCGAAACGCTGGAGTCAGGAAGCGCGGCTGCAGCAGCGAGCGAATAGACATTCGTGCTGCCTCTCCCTTCCACGCGAACTAAATGTCGAGCGCACCGCGCATAAAGTTATCAGCACTTGGCACACTTTGTCCACTTCGCACTTTGTCCATGCAGATGGTGTTGAAAACGAGGCCCATGCGGGCGTGCACTTTGTCCACATCGCAAATCGCTTTCAAGATGGGGCGCCCGCGAGGCCGCTCCGTACACAGCAGCCGCCAAAGTAGAACGCCTCCCCCTCCTCTCCCCCACGCCTCGCGCGTGATGGAAGACGGCACGCTTCCGCCCCGCCTTCCTACCTCGCAATCGAGATATTGAGCCGCGATCATCCGCTGGATCTTTCAAGCTTTCACTCTGACATACAGCGTACGGAGCGCAGCGACGATGTTATCATGTTTGAACTTTATACGGAACATCACGGTGACGGCAAAATGCGCTTGGAGTGTCCATATAATAGCTATCCCAAAATCACAGGGTCTCTATGATGTTATTGCTAAGACGACTCGACGGCGAAAGCCCAAGTCATTATCATAAGCCTATATCTATTTTGACAGCAGCACGAAGGCCTCTGCCTGCGCTCTCCAATTACCCCTCTCTTGCGCTAGCTGATTTAAACTTGCGCCTGTAAATTTCCTAACTTCATCATCCCACCTAGTTTTCTGCCGTCAACACTGTGTACATCATTCATTCTGTATCTCTAACGGCCCACCGGTTGTCCATCCTACGCATTATGTGGCCTGCCCCGCTCCATTTTTTTTGTCTTAATGACAATTAGGATATCGGCTACCCCCGTTTGCTCTTTGATCCACACCACTCCCTTCGTGTCTCTTAATGTTAGGCCTAACATTTTTTCTTTCTCCTTTGTGTGGTCCTTAACTTGTTCTCGAAATTGTTAACCTCCAAGTTTCTTCCCCTATGTTAGCACCAGTAGAAAGCAATGACTGTACACTTTTCTTTTCAATGACAGTGGTAAGCTCCCAGTCAGGATTTGGCAATCCCTGCCGTATGCCCTCCAACCCAATTTTATTCTTCTCATGATCATGGTCCCCTGTGAGTAATTGACCCAGATAAACGTTCTCCTTTAGGTACTCTAGAAGCTGAGTGGCGACCCTGAATTCTTGGTCTCTTGCCAGGCTATCGAACATTATCTTTGTCTTGTGCATCTTCAACCCCACTCTTACACTTTCTCGGTTAAAGTCCTCAATCACTTGTACTTCGTCCCCATTGTTGCTGAAAAGGACAATGTCATCTGCAAATTGAAGGTTGCTGATATAGTCACCGTTGATCCTCTCTCCTAAGCCTTCGCAGTCTAACAGCTTGAATACTCCTTCTACGCATGCATTGGAGCGATTGTGTCTCCTTGCCTGACCCCTTTCTGCATAGGTAACTTTCTACTTTTCTTTTGGAGAACCAAGGTAGCTGTGGAATCTGTAGATATTTGGCAAGATATTCATGTATTCCTCCTGTACTTCTTGATTACGCGATGTCTCAATGACTGCTGGCATCTGTATTGAATCAAATGTCTTTTCATAATCAATCAAACCATATAGAGAGGTTTATTGTCGAAGTGCTGATGCATTAAAGACAGGCACATGACGTACACATCCCCCGTAATTTTATGTCACTTATTCATCTCCATTAATTCGCTCAGTGTACTTCGCTTAGTCATCCCTCTTTATTCCAAAGGTAGAGGGTTCGACTCCCACCCAAGGTAGTAGGTTAGAGTGCTTTAATTACATCTATCCTAATTTATTGTTCCTTAATAACCTCCGCATTAATTACCACCAAATCTTGTGGGTTCGACTGCCACCACAGGCTGAGAATTTGATTCTGACCAATGGTCGTGGGTTCGAGTGCCTTAACTCTATCTTAATTAACTGTGCCTGAATTAACTTCGCCTTCATGGACATCAAAGGTCATGGGTTCGCCTCCCTCAAATGGCCGTGGTTCGACGACCGCGCTTCGGCGTCGGCAGCACCTCTGCGCGTTGCCTCGTTGGTACTAGAATGGGCAAAACAACTCACTTCAGTGAGCCGCTCGGAACGGCTCAGCTCACTGAAATGAACCGGTTCATTGAACGGCTCACCGCTTCACTTCAATCAGTAACTGGTGTTATGCATATTCTATTGTTATTTGGCTTTGAAAAAACGATATATGCATAATTGAGCAACCTTGTTATTGCTTTTTTCGCTATATTTGGAGGATATTTTTACTTATGTTATAAGCGTGAATTTTTAGTTGTAATGAAACTTTCTTTTCTGATGTTGGGGATAAAATGTTAGGATATTGTAACAGGCAGAATGCGACGTACTTTTTTTAGGAAAGAAATATGTAACTTCATCGTCATTACAGGAGCTTTTCTATTTTTGTGGTACTTTAATATCAACGTTGGTCAAAATAAGGACAAAAAATGTTGTAAATTATCTTTCAACTTTATTCGTTTATTCACATACGCATGCTCACTCTAATATGAGTGAGCTGTAACACCATGCAAAATGAATGTTGAAATCATTTATTGAAGTACAATACAAAAATCATACGAAAGATCCACAAAACTGCCGCGCGTACCTGTAGTTTTTTTTCTCTTGAGCGCACGCGCGATACTGGCGATCATGCCATCATGCGCCAGGACAAAAAAAAAAAGAAAAAAAAGAAATGACGTTCTATTACAACAAAAATGATCATTGGCCTCGTTTTATTGACGTGCTAATGATACACTCTCAGAAAATGCACAGAGGTGGATGCCATGGGCAACATCCTCATGACTACACTAATTAGCACAAATGACGATCACGACGTAAACTGTACGTTCACCTGCTGTCTTTAAATACACGGAAGACCATCTTCGAAGTGTTCTTGCACCAGTTCACGATGTGCGATCCGTGAGAGTCATGAGAGATCGTTCGAACAGCAGCAGGCAGCGAACATTACCATCATTGGCCAATCAAGGTTTCTTTACTTCTCCCATCGGTGGCATCGGGTGTCACACCATAGGACGCACAAAAAACCGAAGGGACTGCTGCGCACACCACACATTGCGAGCGAGTACGAGTATCGCGTGTCTACCCAGGCCGGCCACCACTCGTTGGTCAGAAAACGAAACCTCGAAACCTAGTAGACGACCCGGCTCTGACGGAACGGTTCGGCACGGCTCACTGAACGAGAGAGAACCGGTCTCTTCTCTACGAAAGAACTACCCCTTATTTACTGAACCACGGTTCACTCGACTCACTTCAAAAAGAGCGGCTGAGCGGCGTGGGGTGGAGGCGACTCTTGCGAGGAAGGGCGGGAAGGCAGTTGCTTTCTAGCACCGCTAATAGATGGCGCTAAAGTCGTGCCCAGCAGAAGACCCGGCTCGTACGGAACGGTTCCGAACGGTTCACTGAACGAGATAGAACCGGCTCCCTTTCTCCAAAAGAACCGCCGCTTACTTTTTCTGAACCACGGCTCACTCGCTCTTTTAAAAGAGCGGTTCCCAAGATCCGGCTCGCTCCTGAGCGACCCATCTCTAGTTGGTACTAGCAATTTCTTTCTCTCTCTCTTCTCTTTTTCTCTCCCGAGCATAGCGCGCGACGCTCCGCGAGGAGGTTGCTAGGCAACGAAGTTACAGGCCGCTGTGGCGTCGTTGATTGCCATGGCTACGGGGCGGCTGGCTTTTCATGAAACGCACACGGTTTAAGGCAGGCTTAAACAGCTTCGCTGTTTAAAAAATAACAGTTTTTGCTCCAGTCTGGTCACCTTTTCCGGAGTTCTACTGCGATAGCAATTATATGGACACACCAGGCGCATTTTTGTCGTCGACGTCACCGTGGTGATCCGTGTAAAGTCCAAGGGATGACACCTGCGCCGTGCGCCGTCTGCTTTATGTGCGAGTGAAAGCACATGACGGGAGCCGACGATCGCGGCTCAAGCTGGCGCGCGTGTGGGAGGAAAGCGGAGAGCAAACGTGCCGTCTTGCTTCGCGTGAAAGGCCGTGGGAGATAGGTGGGAGGGGGCGTTGTGCTCCAGCAGCAACTCCGTATTCAGCGACCGGGCGCACTGACGATCGCGGCTCAATCTCGCGTGCGAAAGGACGGAAAGCGGGGAGAGGGGAGGTGGCTTTTATTTACTTCGCCAGTAACTGCGTACTTTGCGATGCCGCATCTTGAAAGCGATCTGCAGACGGCTCATACCATTACGCACGCTGTGTTCTCGCCGCTCAGCTTCCCTTACAGCGATAGACCGCACGAACGTTCCCCTCTGCTGCTGCCGCACTTGCTTACGCCAGCGTTTTGACAGTGGTTGTCTGCGGTCATGGAGTGTTATCTATTCATGTTTGCCTGTGCGCGCTGACACCATGCTTATTAATAGATTTAGTAAGCGAAGCTTTCCAAATTTACACGGCCAACAAGACTACTATTCTTACATCGTATAGCTATCTACTAATTTGCTATCGCAATGGATGCTTCGCCTTTCGGGTGAAACTGCGACTTTTTCGTTAATACACTGCTTGCACTTGTGGCTTAGCTATGCTAATTCATTTATAAACGCACACCATCTTCCTTTATTTTACAAGTATCTGCACTATCAGCGCGAATGCTTGCAAACGAGTGGTATCCGCACTATTCGCACTATTAGTGCGCATACCACTCGTAAACGTTTGAAATTGGGGACCGTCAAATAGTTTTCCGTTACTCGCAGGCCAATATATTACCCTAGAAATAAAGAAGCGCTTCCCAGTGGTGTTTTGGCTTTTAATCGCACAAGTGACAATATACATATTGTCACGAGCGGCGATCGTGTGGTCGGTGCTTGGACGATGACGACGACGACGGGTGGTTTTCTGGTGTGCACGCGCTCTCCTGAACGATTGATGCAGCGTTGTGCGCCTTACCCTGTAAATATATCCATTGTATATATATTCTCCCCGTAACATCTTTGGTGGACGTGCGGGGTACGCTCGCTACAACACCGGGAACTGGATCTTCGCAGCGGACGGCGCGTTGCTGCCACCACAATGACCGACCAAGCGACCCAGTGTGAGCAAGACCCGTCACCGGTCATTCTCTTGCACCCTCGTGATCCCGGGCCATTCAACGGCACAAGCGGCGTGGACGTCGATGCATGGCTGGCAATGTATGAGCGCATCAGCCGCACTAACAAGTGGGACGCGACCATAATGCTGGCGAATCTCATCTTCTATTTGCGGGGCACTGCGCTACTCTGGTTCGAGACGCATGAGGCAGATCTGACGAATTGGGACATCTGTAAGCAGAAATTACGCGCTCTATTTGGGAGACCTATCGCACGACAACTAGCGGCCTAGCAGAAGCTCGCAATTCGTGCTCAGACGTCCACGGAGCCGTAAATCTCGTATATTCAGGACGTGTTGTCTCTGTGCAACAAGGTCGACAAGGACATGCATGAAGTGGACAAAGTGGGCCATGTACTGAAAGGCATAGCCGATGACGCATTCAATCTGCTACTGTGTAAGAACTGCTCAACGGTGGAGTCGGTCATCGCTGAATGTCGTCGTTTTGGGCTGGCCAAAAGTCAACGTATAACTCACCGCTTCGACCGACTTCCCAATACGGCTGCCACGTCCTCCTGTGAAGGTTTAGCCACGCTTCGGCAAGCGCAAGCTCCAGAAAACGTCATCAGGATCGACCATCGAGAACTCGAGGCCATGGCACCCGTTACCCCTCATGACGGTATGCAAAGCAACAACCTGGCTCCGATTTCGCTAATTCAGGCCGTTGTTCGCCAAGAGGTCGCGATTATGGGCATTTTACCCACCTTTGATAACGGTCATGCTGCTACCAACCCGGTCGCCCCTGTCGTCGCTGCTGCAAGACCGAACACGACCTTCAGGCCACGTTATCGAAATCCAGCCGATTGGCGCACACCTGATGACCGGACCATCTGCTTCACGTGCTCTAGGATTGGACACATCGCCCGCCATTGCCGCAGCCGCTGGCCCACGTCCTATCGACCAAACACTTACAATCACCCGGACCGTGTACCATATACCCCGTCGTTCTGTCCTGAGGCCTCAAGTGCTGAACGTCCTCCTAAGGAAACCGGATAAGCCGCTCACCATCGCCCCAGCGCCGTCAGTCCCGCTCGCCACAACCTCACCGCTCTCAGTCTCCCTGTGGCCGCCTCTCGGAAAACTAGCCAGTGCAGCCCCCGGAGGTGACGCTGCATTTACGACCCGGCCTGAAAATCCTCTGATTGTCCCTTATACCCGATGCAACCTTCTTGAAGTTCTGGTTGATGGTGTGACAGTTACCGCTCTTGTTGATACCGGCGCCCAAATTTCTGTAATGAGCTCGAGCCTCCGGCGCCGCTCCCAGAAAGTCCTGACGCCCGCGACTTCACCTACCGTCCGAGTAGCCGACGGGAGTACACCTGCCGTACTTGGAATGTGCACTGCACGCATCACTTTTTCTGGTCGCCACACATCTGTTCTTTTTGCTGTTCTAGAACAGTGCCCCCATGACCTCATCTTGGGAATCGACTTTCCTATCCACACACGCTGCCCTTATTGACTGCTCCGCGGGCCTTCTCCGGCTAGAACTTCCTTCGTGACCCGACAACGTCGATGCTGGCCCACCCCGCCTACGCTCCGTCGAGTTTCTTCGACTGCCTCCGCAAGCCGCAATATACGTCCAGCTTTCAGCCTTTCCGCCCCTACCTGACGGCGACTACGTTGCCTGCCCTATTCCTGAGGTCGCCATGACACGCAACGTCGCGCTCCCCTATACGGTGGTGACAGTTGCAAACAACGGCACCGCCTTTCCCATCCTCAATTTTGGCTCTCGACGCAAGTTCTTCCTCGCGGCATATCACTCGCTCATCTGAACCCCTTGGCCATCCACACGGTTTCTGCGCTGACCACAGAACCTCCACCGGATTTTTCACCGCCATCATCGCAGTCAGGTTCGTCCTGCGACCGCTTCGCCCGCATGATATCAGGAGACCTCGCGCCGGCACAGTCCGCTGCCCTTCGCCGCATGCTGGTTTCCTACCAGGATATCTTTGACTTTGGCGACCGTCCTTTGGGCCAGACTTCCGTCGTCACCCATCGCATTCATACCGGCGATACGAGTCCTATTCACCGACGGCCTTACCGTGTGTCAGCTCCGGAGCGTGCTGTCATCCAGCAGGAAGTGGAGAAAATGCTGGGCAGAGGCATAATTGAACCCTCATGCAGTCCTTGGGCCTCTCCCGTCGTACTTGTGAAAAAGAAGGACAATAACTGGAGATTCTGTGTAGACTACTGCCACCTCAACCAGATTACCAAGAAGGATGTGTATCCTCTCCGCGTATTGATGACGCACTGGACTGCTTGCACGACGCCAGATATTTCTCTTCCATCGACCTGCGCTCAGGATACTGGCAAATCGCTGTGGACGACCAAGACCGCGAGATGACCGCCTTCGTGACTCCTGATGGCCTCTATCAATTTAAAGTGATGCCTTTTGGCCTATTTAACGCCCCTGCTACTTTCGAGCGCACGATGGACTATCTTCTTCAAGGCATCAAGTGGTCCATATGCCTTTGCTACCTGGACGATGTTATCGTTTTTTCGACTACGTTTGAAAACCATCTCACTCGCCTGTCCACCGTCCTTGATGTTTTTCGCCGTGCTCGTGTTCAGCTTAACTCGTCGAAATGTCGCTTTGGGCACCGTCAAATCTGCGTAGTCGGCCACGTTGTTGACGCTGCAGGCGTGCAGCCAGACCCTGACAAAGTCCACGCGGTTAGTCAGTACCCTACTCCACGGTCGGTCAAGGATGTCCGGAGTTTTCTTGGCCTGTGCTCGTACTTCCGTCGTTTTGTCCAGAACTTCGCGGAAGTAGCCCGCCCTCTAACTGGTCTACTCAAGAAGGACGTCGTTTTCACTTGGGGTCGTGACCAAGCGGACGCCTTTTCATCGCTCGTTGCCATCCTAACGAACCCACCTGTTCTAGCACATTTCGACCCGTCAGCCAGCACGGACGTTCGTACCGACGCCAGTGGCCACGGTATAGGCACCGTCCTTGCACAACAGCAGCACGGCCTCCACCGCGTGGTCGCCTATGCAAGCCGCCTTCCGTCGCCATCGGAGCAAAATTACTCTATCACAGAACGCGAGTGCTTAGCACTCGTCTGGGCCATCGCAAAATTCCGTCCGTACCTGTATGGCAGGCACTTTTCAGTTATTGCAGACCACCATGCGCTTTGCTGGCTTTCCTCGCTCAAGGATCCCACTGGTCGCCTTGGCCGTTGGGCACTCCGCTTGCAAGAGTACTCATTTTCTGTTTTCTACAAATCTGGACGGCTTCACCAAGACGCTGACTGCTTGTCACGATACCCGGTCGATCCCCCTGATACACTGGAAGATGAACCTGACAGCTTTGTTCTGGCCATTACAGACTTCGTCCACATAGCTGACGAACAGCGCCGCGACTCATCTTTGCGCCCTATTATAGACGGTCTCAACTCACCACACCTGACCCTTCCCTACGGATGTTTGTGCTCCACAATGACACCTTACACCGCTACAACGCCCGGCCTGACGGCGCTGAGCTCTTGCTTGTTGTTCCCGCGCATCTTCGCTCTACTGTTTGCGCCAGCTTCACGATGCACCTACGGCCGGACCCTAGGCGTGTCACGCACGTATGATCGCATCCGTAGGCGCTTCTTTTGGCCTGCTCTCTACCGTTCTGTGCGACAGTAAGTTGTGGCTTGTGACCTCTGCCAGCGACGCAAGACTCCTGCTCTACTGCCTGCTGGCAGCCTTCAGCCCTTCGACATCCCTGATGAACCATTTTTCCGGGTGGGACTCGATCTTCTAGGGCCTTTTCCCACGTCAACCACTGGCAATAGATGGGTTGCAGTCGCTACTGACTACGCAACGCGGTACGCTGTTACACGAGCACTTCCCACCAGCTGTGCTACTGATGTAGCCGATTTCCTTTTTCACGACGTCATCCTGCGCCACGGTGCTCCTCATCAGTTAATCACGGAACGCGGCCGCTGCTTCCTGTCTAAAGTAGTCGACGACATTCTTCGTTCTTGCAAGACCAATCACAAGTTCACCACTGCGTACCATCCACAGACAAACGGCCTTACTGAACGCCTCAACCGTACTCTCACAGATATGCTTGCTATGTACGTGTCTGAGGACCACCGAGACTGGGACATTAACTTGCCTTTTGTGACCTTCGCCTACAACTCTTCTCGTCACGACACAGCTGGCTATTCACCTTTTTATTTACTGTTTGGCTACGACCCACCATTGCCTCTGGACACCATACTTCATGCCCACGCAGACACATCCTCTGCCTATGCTCGTGATGCTCTTGCCCGTGCTGACATCGCCCGTCAGGTTGCCCGCGATCGCTTGTCGGCTTCACAGGTCAATCAAAAATATCTCTATGACCGCCGACACCGGGAGGTGAACTTCCCTCCAGGATCGCTCGTCTTGCTGTGGTTCCCGTGACGCCGCGTTGGCCTATGCGAAAAACTCCTCTCCCATTATGCTGGCCCTTACCGCGTCGTACGCAAAGTCAGTAATGTGACCTATGAAATCGCTCCGCTAAACCCTACTTCGGCCTCTGCAACAATCGCGAGTGACATAGTCCATGTCTCGCGCCTTAAACCATACCACTCTCGGCCCGGGCCCTAATTGCACCGGGACGGTGCTTGCCGACGGCGGGTTGTGTCACGAGCGACGTTCCTGTGGTCGGTGCTTGGACGATGACGACGACGACGGGTGGTTTTCTGGTGCGCACGCGCTCTCCTGAACGATTGCTGCAGCGTTGTGCGCCTTACGCTGTAAATATATCCATTGTATATATATTTTCCCCGTAACAATATCATATTGGTTAGAACATGTGGTTCCGCAATGCAATTCATTAATTGAAGCTTTCTTTGCGTGGTATCCCCGGTGGAGCTCTCTAGGTGGTGACGTCCTGGGGAAATATGGCACAGAAGGAGCACAAGCGTAGTGACAAGTTAAAATAGCGCTTGACATGGACGTATCGTATAAAGATTCTAGTGCAGCCCACGATCCTCCCTCTGCTCTGGCTCCCTCTTAACATCTTCTATTGCTGAAAGCTTGCGGGACGGAGGTTTGCGGGTCGACAGCTAATATTCTTGCATTGGTGTGTAGTAAAATCTCTGCACTCGCTCCTATACAAGGTGGAAGATGTCGGCTCGCTTTGCGGTGTTTCATCTCAAACAGCGATCTGTAGATATATCTGGAGCGCCATGACAAAAAAGTTTCGCTTTGGAAAAGAGTGAAAGCTTAGCAGTTTTTCAGAGCCGCGTTCGTCCTTGCTCTCCTTAAGCAAGGTTTGGCTGTTCGTCCGTGTTCCTGCAGAATAGGGTCCGGCGGCCGAATTCAAAAAGCGTTTCTTTCTTGGTGTTCTTCGCCACTGGTTGGCCGCCTTCTCTAATATATGTCCAGCCTCAGGATTTGCTGAAATGTCCTTTTACGAACAATTGTAGCGCCTTCTCAGGGGTACGAGTTCAGGACCCGTATTCACAAAGCATTTGCGTAGTGCCAATTGACAATAGGCAGTTGAGCAAAAATTGTTACTGGGCCCTTGGTCGGACACAATGTCAACACAGCGGGCATCAAGGCTCTTTCACAGCTTGAGTAACTTCGGCTTAGATTCAACGCTTTGAATTGAATACGAACACGTATATAGTGGCATCCTACTGCTTATCCTCATCAGCACTCACTATACCCGTGGATACTTCTGTCTTCTCTCCCTCTACAGATAAGAGTAGCAGGCTAGAAGAAGAGTAGCAATTATATGGAACTGTAGGCGCATTTCTGCCGTCACCGTGAGGTTGCGTGTAGTAAAGTCCAAGGGCGATAAACTCGTCGCCGCGCGCTATATGCTTTACGTGCGAGTGAAAGCGTGCGAGCGTGCTTCAATCTAGCGCACGAAAGGGAGAAAAAAAGTTGCAGTGGCTTAGCTCGGCTGTGCCAGGATATACGTAGCGTTAGCAAAGGTTCAGCTAATTATTCTTAGCTTTCCTGGTTGTCTAGATTGTCAAGGATTAGCTTGATTGTCATGCTTACTGCTGCTCCAATGACACACACGCGGTATACGTATTATGTGGCACACTTTGTACAAACCCGCGCCACGGTTTCAGCCCACTGAGGCGCCGCCGCTAAACTCAACGTTTCACGCATGGCACTACTCAGCGGCGTCAAGTCTTTCATGTGCCATATTCTTTTGCACACGTCGCACACATATCCAAACGGATTGTTTACGAAGTCCGTCTGGAAGGTCCGAGTCGCACTGGCGCTTTCGCTGAGTTTCACAGTATATCAGTCGATCGGCGAGCCTTGACGTCATCGACGGCGTTTTGTTGTTGCTGCAGGGGTGGTCGGGCACGTCGCTCAGCCTCCTGGCGACGCCGCTTTGCTAGACGTTCGTCCATTTGCTCCAGTGTCTCCGCAGCACGTTTAGCCTTCTTCTGTTCATTCCTCCTATGCTCAACCGCTAATTGCCAGGCAACTACTTCGGGATCCGATGAGTCAAGCTTCTCCGTTCTTCTGCGCTCTGAGCAGCATTTGCGCTCTCCTCCATGGCTATACCACACTGGCAAACGCCAGTCAGAAGCGCAGCGGCTCCACGCAGTGTCAGACGGCGACTGCACAGCGAGCGCGCGCCGGCGCCAGTGCGTCTACCACGGCTACGACGTCACTCCTCTGGAATGCGCAGACCGGCGGCGGTGAGTCGCGCGCGGCGGCGGCGGAGTGCGCGAGAGGTGCCGGCTCCGGTGGCTCCGGTGCGCAAGCCGTGTGACATCACTGATCCTTGCGCATGCGCAGCACGGCTCTTGATGTGCCGCGCGAAACGGGCTTGGCTAGGCCAGTGTAGCTAACGCTACAAAATTCTGCCCGGAACACCAATGAGAACTCTGCCGACCGTGAACAGTGGATGACAAGAGTGGCGTAGAATGAAGCATAATTTGCTACAAACTTGCGATCTTGCAACTTTTGGAGATATCGCAGCTGCGTACAACGTATGGAAACCTTTGGGTGATAACATTTTTCCTACAGTGTTGCAGTCAAGATTTCGAGATCCGGAGCACAGCACAGAAGCATTGCCGTCGCGCGAAAGGCCGTGGGGGTATGGGAGGGAGGGAGGGACGTGGGGCGACGCTGCGCTCCGGCACCAAAGGCCTATCTTGCAACCGGCCACAAGGGGCACTTTCCACTCAATCTCCCACGCGCAAGCAAGGAAGCGGGAAGCCAGCGCCGGAGGGAGCGGGGCGGAGGGAAGGGGGCGCACTTCTACTCTGCCAACAACCACGCTCATCGCTCGCCCGCACCGTCTCTTATCTCCACACGGCTCTGACCTTGTTATGTGCTGTGCATTCGCCGCTCAGTTTCCGTTGAAACGATAGACCGCACGTACCTTCGCCCGTTGCGGCGTATGCGCTCGCTGCCAGCGTTTTGACGGTCGTTGTCTGCAGTCATTCAGTGTTATCTATTCATGTTTGTTTGTGCGCGCTCACACCACGCTTGTTCATTCAGTTAGTAATAGTCGGGCCACATTTTCCAACGCACGCTACACATGCAACGCTGCCCGTATCGGCTGTGCAGCGCTACAGGTGTGTGCCTTCGCACGCGCTGCCTACGGGAAGCGCCTCTCATCAACACCACCATTTCACACGCGCCTTCTCGTGGTCATCGAGTCTCTCTTCATGTCGGTCTACTTACGCCGCAGCACACCTGCTTACTTAATCAGCTCATGTTTACTACAATTCATATTGCTAACAAGCCGCTCACCTTACTTCGTATGACATTGCTGTGTTGCTATCGCACTCATTGCTTCGCCCTTAGGGCGAAACTGTGACAATCCTAAGTTTTAAAATGCCGCCAAGCCGGCGTTTACATACGACTTCACCAGGTGCCGCGACGTGTATGAAATTGTTGCACGCTACACTTCCGGTTATCTACGGACGCACTCTCCTGGAACCAAGCCTATAACAGCTTCGCTGTAAAATCACAACACAAACTTCGACGTACGCGCTAGCGGCGCACAACCAGCACAACTGACAACAGCCGGAATGAGCGACAGATCAACGATGTCAGCGGCGACGCTTCTTTCGCGTGGGCTGACCCAAGTGGCGGACCTTTGCGCACTTGCCGCCTCACGGCAATGCATGGCGCGTGCCGCCGCTGAACACACTACCCCCTTCTAGTAGACTTTAAACTCGAATGTCCGTATGCTTCTTATAGCACTGAAACTAATTAAATATATATATATTATATATATATATATAATGCTACATACGCTGCGCATCAGCGGCACTAAAACTACGTACCAAGAAGTGACCTGCCTTTTTATTTTCTTTAGCAATCATGATGGTATCCCTGGAAAAAAACTCGGACTACTTGGCGGAAGCGTGAAACGGGACTCGGAAGCGGAAACAATCTTCTACGCCGTCGACCGCATCTTCAATGGTCTGGATGCACTCGTGACGCACTTCCCGTACTACCGCTACTTTCCGACGCCCACGAGCCGCAGTTTCAATGGTGCCGGAGATGCGCTTGTACCGTGAGTCAGCTTGTACCGTAAGCTTCCTCATTTTCTCTGTAAGGAGTGAACAGCCGCAACGAAACGAATGGCCGAGAAAGGAGTTGGTGCAATAGGCAAGACATATTGTCACGTTGTAGTGACGGTAGCAAAAATGTCAATCGCGAAACCAACTCATTGTTGGGTGAACTTGTGCCCAGAAAAGTAAGTGGAACTAGAATCTCAGTCGGCGATCGTCGAAATAAATCTGCGGGTGAGAGCGTCGGCTATTTATACTTGACTAATCGAAAGTTTCAGTGTAATCAGTGATTCGCGTGCAAGTTCTAGAATGTAAAACACTATTCGTGTCACGCATGCATTCTGATTAGAAAAAGGTTCGGTGTCAACACAGGCAACAGATAGAATCGGCTACGGTAATAGAGAATGGTCTGACACATGCAGGGGTGAGCAATAACGTCTAAGATTTGTTAGCCGGTAAAAAGCCGTCACCGGAGAAAGACAAATAAAGCACACGTGTAAGTGCACCCTCCTTAATACTTATCCGCGGGATGCTGCAAACAAAACGAAAAATTGTCACAGTTTCGCCCTAAGGGCGAAGCAATGAATGCGATAGCAACACAGCAATGTCATACGAAGTAAGGTGAGTGGCTTTGGTAGCAATATGAATAGTAGTAAACATGAGCTGATTTAGTAAGCAGGTGTGCTGCGGCGTAAGTAGACCGACATGAAAAGAGACTCGATGACCAAGAGAAAGCGCGTGTGAAACGGTGGTGTTGATGAGAAGCGCTGCCCGTGGCCAGCGCGTGCGATAGACACACCTGTAGCGCTGCAATGCCGATCCGGGCAGCATTGCATGTGTAGCGTGCGTTGGAAAATGTGGCCCGACTATTACTAACTGTGGTGTGAGCGCGCACAAACATGAATAGATCACACTGAATGACTGCAGACAACGGCTGTCAAAACGCTGGCAGCAAGCGCATATACGCCGCAGCAGCCAAAGGTACGTCCGGTCTATCGCTTCAACGGAAACTGAGCGGCGAATGCACAGCGCATAAAGGTCAGAGCCGTGTGGAGATAAGAGACTGTGCGAGCGAGCGACGAGCGCGGTTGTTGGCAGAGTAGAAGTGCCCCCCCCCCCCCCACCGATCCCTCCGGCGCTCGCTTCCCGCTTCCTTGCTTGCGCGTGGAAGATTGAGTGCGTTCGCTCTCCGTGACAGCGTGCGTCCCCGCACGCTTCCGCTCGGGCATACGGCGCGCGGCAAAGATTTTACCTATACGAAACCTCACGGCGACGGCGACGACGACGGCGACGCCGACGGCAGAAATCCGGTGGAAGTGTCCATATAATTGCTATCGCAATAAAGCACACGTAATAATGTGAACTAACAAAGAAAGTAAAAATTTAAGTGTTCATGCACATTACCGTGAGTAAAACGGCTTAAGGCGCGCTACATGTACGACTTCCCGTAATGCACGGCGCCGCTGTGATCGTGTAATGCTGCCGGGCACCACCTCATAGTCCAGCGAAACAAGTCGTCGGAGTATCTTGTATGGTCCGAAATAACGTCACAGTAGCTTTTCACTCAGTTCACGTGGGTGTATCGGGGTCCAAACCTAAACATCGCCGCTGGGCTGGTATTGCACGAAGCGTCGTCGAAGATTGTAGCGCCGGCTGTCGGTCCTCTGCTGGTATCTGGTGCGCACGCGGGCGAGCTGTCAGGCTTCTTCGGAGCGCTGGAGATAGGTGGCGATGTCGAGGTCTTCTTTGTCGGTGACGGGCAGCATGGCATCGAGCGTCGTCGCTGGGTTCCTTCCCTAAAACATGTTGAACGGCATCATGTGCGTCGTTCTTGCAGCGCCGTGCTGTAAGCAAAAGTTACGTACGGAAGGACGGTATCCCACGTCTTGTGTTCGACGTCTACGTACATTGCTAACATATCAGCAAGGGTCTTGTTTAGGCGTTCCGTTAGACCATTCGTGTACGAGTGGCAGGTTGTTGTCCCCCGATGACTCGTCTGACTGTATTGCTGGATAGATATCTTGCTTAAGCTCCGCTGTAAAACCAGTTCATCTGCCGGTGATGACTTCTGTGAGGCCATGCAGGAGCAGGATGTTCTCCAGAAAAGATTTAGCCACTTCGTCCGCACTAACCTTGGCTAAGGCTTTCGTTTCGGCGTATATAGCACGGTAACATTTATTAAAGAGGCATATTCTCACAATTTTGCTCATCTATAAATAAAAGTTACGTAGAAACCTTATTGGAGCAATCTTTAATAAAGAAACATTGTTACGACGCGACAAAAACAAGGTTTATTGAACAGACTTCAGGGTGAGCCTCCGACGGGAAACACCGTTCTCTTTCTCGTCTTCTCCGCTGACACTCCTTCGTCTTCTACTCATGCGGCTACATTGACTGTAATATTGCTCCAATCCTAGACGAAGCCCGCCGGGCAAGTCAAACTAAGTTCTCGGAGTTAAGGGCTTGAGATGAGCGACGTGCACAACCTCAGTCTTGGCGGAGCGCCGTCCAGTTGCGGTGTGACGCGCCAGTCGATAATTTACTTCACTGAGCTGGTCAACAATAACGTAAGGGCCAGTATAGTTGGCGAGAAGTTTCTGACTCAGGCCACGTTTGCGCACCGGACACCATAGTGATACTTGATCCCCTGGAGAATAGGTGACATCTCGATGGTGCCTGTCGTACCGTACTTTTGACCAGTCTTGCGTAGCCAGACTTCTTATACGGGCCAAGCGTCGAGCTTCTTCAGCGAGACACAGAGTCTCGGCGATCGTGAGATAGTCATGAGTGGAGAAAGAAAATATGGTGTCCAGTGTGTGACGCGGTGGACGAGCGTAGAGCAGGAAAAACGGGCTGTAGCCAGTAGTCTCGTGTTTTCCAGTGTTAAAGCCGTATGTAATGACGGGGAAAATGTCGTCCCAGTTTTTATGGACCAATGCGACGTGCGTGGACAACATGTTCACTAGTGTGCGGTTCATACGCTCGGTCAGCCCATTTGTTTGCGGGTGATACGGTGTCGAGTTGTCGTGTGGCGAAAGCTGGAAGCGCAAAATCAAAGCTCTTCTACGATCGACATCTGAAGTAAACTGGCGGCCGCGGTCGCTGATGATGGCTCGAGGAGGGATGTGACGGAGAATGATCGAATGCAGCAGAAAAAGGAAACTTGACTGGCGGTAGCAGATGGAAAAGCAGCCGTCTCGCAGTATCGGGTCAGATGGTCGGCACATACGATGATCCAACGGTCCTCTTTCTATGAGCTGGGAAGGGACCCAAGAGGTCAATTCCAACTTGCTCGAAAGGAGAGCTCGGAGGCGTCAGTGGTTGTAGAAGGCCGGCTGGTATCGTAGTGAAGTGTCTGTGGGCTTGAGATTGAGTGCGACTGGCCTCATATTTCAGTCGACCGAGGCATTCGGAGCCAGTAAAACCTTTCTTGGGCACGATGAAATGTACGCGCTGCTCCTAGATGTCCAGAGGTAGATCGTCATGCATGGCTACCAGAATAGTGGAGCGTAGCTTCCCCGCAACTTCAAGAAGGAAGCGGGCACCAGTGGTTGCGAAATTCCTCTTGTAGAGGAGGCCATCACGAACACAATATGTTCAACTTGTTGTGGAGTGATGCGCAGCGTTTAAAAGCGGCTCTAAGCTGAAGTCTTCCGCTGCTTCTTCTCAAAGGTCTCTGTATCAGAAATGCAGGTGCCAAAGAAGTAATCAAATGGTCAAAGTTATCCGCATCACAAGTGTCGTGTTTAGCGGCATTCGCGAAGGCAGTCAGAATCAGCGTGTCGCGACCACTCTTATGAAACTGTGAAGTTGTACTCCTGGAGACGTAGAGCCCAGCGCGCGAGTCGACCAGAGGGATCACGAAGGTTGACGAGCCAGCACAACGAATGGTGATGTGTGACGATTGTGAATGGGCGTCCATACACGTACGAGCAAAAATGACCGCTAGGCATTCTTGCTCCGTAACGGTGTAATAGCGTTCAGGCTTACTTACCGTATGACTCGCATAGGCAATGACGTGCTATTTCCGGTCGCATCGCTGAACGAGACGCCACCGACCCCCACTCCACTCGCATCGGTGTGGATCTCTGTCGGTGCGGCTGGGTCGAAATGCCGAAGGTGGGACCCGTCAAGTAAGAACTTCAGTTGACGAAAAGAAGTGTCGCACTCGTGAGTCCACTCAAAAGCGGCGTACTTATGCAGAAGACAGGTCAGGGGATAGGCGACATCAGCGCAGAGATCTAGGAAACTACGAAGCTTTTAACAGACCGAGAAGGCTTAAACGCTTCAACAGCTGCTGTCTTTTGTGGGTCAGGTCTGATACCATCCTTTTCTACGAGATGGCCAACACCAATGCCTGCCGCTCACCGAAGGGACATTTCTTAGAATTCTAGGCCGGCGTGTTCGATGCAGTCTAAAACGACTCTCAGGCGCCTGTTGTGCTCTTCAAAAGTGCTTCCAAAGATGACAACGTCGTCTAGGTAACAGATGCAAATATTCCATTTGAGGCCTTGAAGAATGGTGTCCATAAATCTCTCGAAAGTCGCGGGTGCGTTGCAGAGCCCAAACGGCATGACGTTGAACTCAAGAAGGCCGTCTGGGTTTATAAGGCCGTCTTTTCTTTGTCCGCCGGGTGCATTGGGATTTGCCAGTACCCCGATCGCAAATCTATTGAAGTAGAATATCGAATGAAGGCAATCCAATGCGTCATCTATCCTTGGAAGAGGTAAACGTCTTTCTTGGTATAGAATTCAGACGGCGATATAGTCCAAACAAAATCTCCAACTACCGTCTTTCGTTTTTACAAGTAACTGGAGCAGCCCACGGACTGGATGATTCCGGATTACTCTTTCTGGAGCATTTCGTGAACTTGTTCGTCCATTATCTTGCGCTCTGACGGTGATACTCGATAGGGTTTCTGTCGAACCGGCTGCGTCGACCCCGTGTTAATTCTGTGCTTGGTTCGAGACGCAGGATGGACGGCGCGTTATCCCCCTGGGCGAAGTCGAAGATGCTTAAGTGCTTAGTCAGAACGTTCATTAATGTACGGCGCTCGTCCGTGCTGATTGACTTGCTGATCACCCAGTACAATCTTTGAGTCTTCTGAGCAAACTTCAACTCGTTTATGAGGAGCATGTGCGAGCACGGTGCCTGGCTCGATCTGTCCACTCTGAAGAAGCAAGCTTCATGCCAGCAGGTACCACTGCGTTCTCGCCTGAAGGGTTGGCAATCCCTAATTTAGAGCGTCACTGAGCCACAGACACAAGAAAATGTGCTAGAAAAATATTCTTCTTATTTCACGGTAAATACGGAGGCTCTACTGTGGCGTCGAAGGCCTGACGATTGGTAGTAGCGCAGTCCACCGACACACACACAGCTGACAAAGCAGGCACGAGAGTGCACCTCACAGGCATGAATGCGCCGTCCTCGCTTGGAGCAGCCTGCCTGAGCTCGTAAGAAATGTCACCACACACAAACATCTCCCTGTTCGGCAGTCAATGGTGCAACGCACATCTGTACGAAATCAATACCTAATATAACGTCATGCCAGGAACGGGGGAGAATTGTAAATTCAGTTGTGAAAACTTGGCCACCCAGTGACACTTGTGCAGTGCAAAAACCAACAGGCCGCAACGAATCCTCCCTCACGCCGTAAAATGTAGCCACTTGGTTCCATTGAAATACCACTTTACGTCCTAATAACCTTTTGAAAGCGACAGTCATCACAGAAACAACATCACCAGTGTCCACTAACGCCAATGTAGAATCACCATCAACGAGAACTTCCACTTTGTTCTTGAACATAAACACAGGCGGAGGCATATCTTTCAGCAAAGAATCTCCGGCGACCTCACCTCCATTGGCCGCGCTCTCTAGTTTTCCGTCGGTGGGGACCTTGAACGACGCCGTGGTGAGGGAGACCGGTGCAATCGAGGAACAGGAGGCGGCGTCACGCTACGGTCGGAGGCAGGTGAGCTGTCCCTGAAGTTTCCTTGCCAAAAGTCGCTGTTAGAATGCGATTGGGCCATGGAAGGCCATTGCGTGTTGGGCGCTGGGGCAGCAAGTTGATCGTACCGAGGCCTTTGGCGAAGAGGAGAAAAACGGGATATATTACCAAGAACGCCGCAGATGTAGCTTGTCGGAAGCGGACTGCTTCTGCGGTAGTCTTTAGAACTGTCAGAGACGTCAGCACGCCTAGGACGAATGACTGGGTCGTAACGCGGAGCATTGCTAGTGGTGGGGCGTCCAGAGGAACGGGCGTAACGAGAGCGAGGTTCAAATCGGGTATCCGAAGAGTAGTGGCTTCTCGATGCCGGTGCGTGTCGGTATTCTGATACATCCGCGACGTTGACCGACGGTTTCCATGCATTCAAAGGTGAAGAAGTAGCCGGGGATTGCGAAAAGGAGACGCAGGCGACGTGCCGTCTCGTTGTGCCTGTCCAGCTCTTCGCGGACGATCTGTCTTATGGTCGATGCCAGGTCAAATGGAGAGCTCATGTCGGTACTGGCCACTGTGGTAACATTGGCCAGTCGGGCAAACTTCGGCGTTATTCGGGGCATCTTCAGCGCTTCGAACGTACGGCAGTACTTCATCACATCAGACACTGAAGCCACACTGTCCTTGCCGATCAGGAAATTGTATACATCCCTGCTATGCCCTTGATCAGGTGCCCGACCTTGTCTTCCTCGGATATTCTTGCATTAACTTGCTTGCACAATTTGAAAATCTCGATGTAGGTAGTGCAAGTCTCACCTGGTTGCTGTGCTCTGTGTGCCAGGGTGTGCTTTGCGCGTTTTTTTTTTGCGTCCGAGTCACCGAAGCATTCCTTTAGCTCATGAAGGAAACGTTCCCACGTCGTCAATAATTCCTCGTGATACTCAAACATCAGGGCAGTGTCAGCGAGTGCGACGCTACTTTTAGTCAACTGAAGTTCTTAGTGACGACAGTCAGTGCAGTCAGTATTGCAGTCAATATTACAGTCAATGTAGCCGCATGAGTGCAGGACGAAGGAGTGTCAGCGGAGAAGGCGAGAAAGAGAACGTTTTTGCCTGTCGGAGGATGCTGCCCTGGTGTGCCCTATCCGGTCCTCATCCGGGTTTGCTGACAAGTAGCCGGCGGTTACTTTTGTTACCTTTATTGTTTCCTTCTTATCCCCTTGAGAGACTGTGGTGGTTATTGATAAGGTGATGTCTGCCTCATCTCCGGGCCAGAGGGCTACCCTCTGGTCTGCTTCTATTCCCCCTCAGGATCTACCGGTGGAATTGTTTCTTCGCAGTGGAGCCAGTTGCGTTCCTGTGGCTTTGGTACCTAACAATGGAGAAATTATCCGTATGAAGAACCCCAAGGCTACTCAATCAGAACTTCGAGCAATCTCATCTCACTTTCAGCAAATCACCGAGGTCAGACAGTTTGGACATGGGGGAATCCTTTGCTGTTCACCAGACCAGGCATGTGTACAGGATCTGCTCAAATGCACTAACTTTGCCACGCAGCCGGTGAGATTTCTCTCTCCTCATCTAGCTTGCTGCAAAGGCCTAGTCCGCGGTGTGGACATGAGCTTAACTCCACCAAAATTCTAGAGATATTTTCTGCAGCAGGTGTAGTTTCCGTGTACCGCTGTACCAGACTTGTAGACAATAAGAGGGTCCTACAGAAACAATCATAGCGACATTTGCAGGGACGGCTCGCCCATCAGAGATAAAGACATGGCCATTAATCTACAGGGTTGAACCCTAGCTTAGCTCCACGGTGCGGACACAGCGCTAATGCCTGTCGTTCAAGTGCTGGATGCCGATTATGCGGAGAAGAACATGATGCCACCGATTGCACGTCTCAGCAGCACTCATGCTGTTTATGCAATGCGAATCAGCTGCCGACTACTCCAACTGCCCTGCCAGATCAAAAAATAAATCCAGGTGATTTAAATAATTGAGAGGCGGCGGTGCTCTCGTCGAGAAGCTCTTGAAGAAATCCAGAGCAGGACCAAGGTTATGCCGGTGTAACAGCCCGTCAGTCATTCTAAATGGATCCGTCAATGCCCAGGCAATTACAGCAGCAACAGAAAAAGCGATGGAAAAGGCATTAGAAAAAATTCTACTAAATCTATCTGAATCTTTGGCTACAGTAATATCAACGCAATTGGCTGGTATATCTCAGACAATAAAAACAGTGTACAAAATACGACCGCCTACTTGCAACATCAACTAAATATCAGACAGCTCTTCCTTCTAACAGTTGGATTTCAGTACGTCCTTCGACTTCCGCTCAGGTTGATCATGAATACCATTCCGATTCAGACTCTCTAGGCAATCGAGATGTAGATATGGACACTCGAGTTCTTAAACGTACAAGAACGCCTAACAAAATGCCTCGTTCTCCGAACTGTAAAAAAAAAAAGTGTGTGAAAGAATCACTTACGAGGACTGACTTTCTAAAAGACAGTATCCTGGACCAAGCAGTTGCGGCTGCTTGTCTACCGTCAACATAGGGTGCCTGAGGATACTGCAGTGAAACTGCCGGTCAACACTTTCTGCAACTACAGATTTATTATATTTATTCTCCCAACAATCGCCAGACGTTATACTATTACAAGAAACTTGTTTGTCCGCTTACCAAGACTTTCATTTAAACAATTTAAGTGTTTTCGATTGGATAGATCTTCCCGGGGTGGCGAATTAGCTTTTTTTCATTTCGTCTAAATTGTGTCATAAAGCTAAAATTTCGCATCATACCCTATCATCCGAATGTGAAATCTTAATATTAGAAATAACTATTCCGGGTTGCGCCCCGCTTTCTATAATTAACTCCTACTTTCCCGCTGGAGTGCAAAACGTACGCCCACTTGATGTTGCAATAACATACTGCAAAAAGAACATATTGCTTGCGGGTGACTTCAACTCACATCGTGTGTCATGGGGCTTCCGCACGGACCCATCTGGAAAACGTTTATGGCATTGGGCTAATGTCAAAAATTTTACACGTTTAAATGCTAAAGTTGCCACTTTGTGCGTTCGCAGCACGATATGTCTAGCTTTGACATTTGCTAGCTCAGGCATTTCCATTTGTTCTTGGACTGTGGTTGATGCCGCCACTAGTAGTGACCACCGCCCGATTGTCATTGATATTAACAACCCCCTGATTTCTTTGAATAAACAAGCGCATACATTCGTGGACTATTCAAAATTTAAAAATAATTTACAGTCAACTTTGTCTTCTAGGACAGATATGGAAACAGATATTAAAGCGATGAGCCTTTGTGCAATTTTGAAGGGTACTATCAAAAATCAGAATTTGTTGTATCATCAACAAAAGAGCGCATTGATTGTCCATGGCGGATTAGTGATTGCGCACGAGATTTTCGACGCCGAAAAGCTGCATGGACCAAACTTATTTCCAATCAGTGCCCTACTAATTGGAGTAATTATAAATATGCTGCTGCTACGTTTAAAAGAAGTTTGCTTAGCGAAGGATAATTATGATGAAAAACGGTACAACTTTTTATCGAAGAGTGATAATAAAAAGCATTATTTAGGTTTCTTTGCTCTCATAAGGCCTTTCCAGTGCCCATAAATATTAAATCAGTGGTTCTGTCACAAAAGAATAATTAGAATCATTAAATAAGAACGCAAAAGGCTTAGAAGAGCGTTTTACAACTCAGCTGCAAGTAAACTTCGTAGGGTTTCTATGAGGGGATGATTTTATAGAGGTATCAATGGAAGAACATCAGCACGTAATTCTGCCATTCCGTGGCACAGCTCCGGCCAGATCGCATTACATCAGGCATGTTAAAAATATTATTTGACCTCTCCCCACGAGACCTCTCCAATATTGTTAACTACTCCCTCATGAACGCATGGATTCTTCCTGACTGGAAACTCGCAAAAATAATCCCCCCGCTCAATAACCAAGGAGCAGGATTGGACCCAGATAATATAAGACCAATCGCATTAACCTCGAATGTTGTAAAATTAATAGAAAGGGTAGTGTACGTTCGTATTACGAAATTTTTAACGGATAATACATTATTGAGCCCATGTCACATTGGATTTCGACCCGGATGTTCGATATGGCGCGCCCATGTCGATTTAGAGGAACGCATTAAGCTTGCACGGCACAGGTGGCAGTATGCAGTTTAGTGACCCTTGATTTAGCTAAAGCCTACAATAGTGTACAATATGTCATACTCCTTAACGTTTTAAATAGCATGGATTTGCCTCGATATATATATTGGATACATTAATTTCTAAAGGATAGAAAAATTTTATTGTTCCTAGCGTGGCTTGGTGACAAAAATATAGTCAAACAAGAGGAGTTCCCCAGGGATCTGTCATTTCTCCTATTTTGTTTAACATTTTACTAAGTTCAATCCCATTGTGCGATAGTGTACAAGTATACGTCTATGCAGACGACATAGCATTCTTCGCGTCTGCGAGTGATATTCACTCATTACAGAGTACCCTGCAGTCATACTTGGGAACACTTGAAGCCTGGTTTGCGAATATTCCAATGTCGCTCAATGTTAACAAAAGCGCCTTGATTGTGTTTCCATTGAATGTACCAATTAATATCTCTCTCCAATATCATCAGGAAATTATTCCGTAAGTTGACTTTATCAAGTATCTCAGTGTAATATACGACACAAACCTGAGCTGGCGAAATGACATTTATCACGTTAAATCTAGGGCGACACGCACTGTTGGCATGATAAGCAAACTTCGCCGACATCGCTCTGGGCTACGCAAAGACACTTTAATGATGATTTATCGCATGTACGTTCGTCCGATATTGGAATTTGGGTGCGTGCGTATATTGGAATCTGGTGGGCCAGCGTACAAAATTAACCCCCTGGTTCTTCTAGAACGGGAGGCAATTCGGAATTGTCTCGGTTTGCCAAAATTTGTAGCTAACAATGTTTTATATCAAGAAGCACGACTGCCTACACTTTCCTGCAGATTCCGAATTCTAACAGTAAAAACATATTTTGTAGCGAAGGATACGAACGCCATAGTGGGTCATGCTCTCCAGCCCTTTCTAGTGGGTCGATCCCTCCTGCGCTCTCCTCGAGAAACGCCGCTCGTGCTGAGAGCTCGGGCCTTAAACTAATGGCTGGTGCCTAATAAACGCCTTTACAAGTGCTGGAGAGTTCTTCTGCCTACAGCGTGAATCCTGGAGCTGCGATCCCGTACCCTTCGCTCAACCATCCCAGAAGACTCATCCCAGCAAGTGCCACCGACCCCATCCCCGCAAGCGCCTCCTCAGTCTGTCATGTGCTCTGGTGTTGCTCGCCACAGGGACCCTGCCATCTTGAGCGGCGCGGACGAAACCGATGTGGAGGACTGGCTGACAACGTATGAGAGGGTAAGCGGTCACAACAAATGGGACGACCCCGCAAAGCTAAGCAATGTTATCTTCTATCTCGCGGATGTCGCCAGTCTCTGGTACAGCAACCATGAGACCGATTTTCCGACGTGGTCTTCGCTCAAGGCTTCTTTGGTGGCGGTGTTTGGTCGCCCTGCGGTGCGCAAGCTGCGAGTGGAATCGCATTTGCGAGAACGTGCACAGCAGCCGGGTGAATCATTTACCAGCTACATTGAATAGGTTCTGGACTTGTGCAAACGAGTCAACGCGACGATGTCGGAATCCGACAAAATCAGAGATGTCATGAAAGGGATTGAAGACGATGCGTTCAACATGGTACTTGCGAAAAATCCTCAGTCCGTGTCAGACATCGTCACTCTATGCAAAAGCTACGAGCAGCTACGAAGGCCGCGCTCCTCGACACGTCGGCCTTTATTGCGTGACGAACACATTGCTGGTTTGGCTACCATCTCTGACCAGACTGGACTGCTGAGAGAAGTGAAAGCGTTCGTTCGGGACGAAGTTGCACGCCAGCTCTCTTTGCTAACCTTCGCTCAGCCGCCGCATGTGCAACAGCCCGCAACGAATGTTGTGCCCGGGCTCCGTCGCGTGATCGAGCAGGAAGGAAATCACCGAGGTCTTGCCAGACCAGCATCAACATCGTCCTGCGGCCGCTCCACTAAGCTGCGCCGATGTCGTCGCGGCGCCCCACCATGTCCCGACGGCTGCACCACTCAGCTACGCTGAAGTCGTCGCGAGGACTCAACCACTCTCTCCGAGTGTGCCGCTCCGTTACGGCGACGTTGTGGCTAGTCTCCGACCGCAGCCAGCCATGCCGTCATACCAGCATCCGCCCTGTACAACGTGACCTCTTACATGGATGGGACCTGCCCCAGCGAACCGACGGCCTACTTCCGACAACTGGCCGATATGTTTTGCGTGCGGCTATGCCGGTCACGTTGCTCGTTATTGTAATCACGCTCAGCCGCCTAGCGCCGCATCAGCCGTGACAAGCCAGTTCAGCCGTCCATATTACGACCCCCATTCGGCTATGTCACCAACTTTGCGCCCGACGCCAACTACCCGCCGTTCACCGTCTCCACGCCGTCGCTCAGTGTCGCCGATGCGACCCCGTCCCGTAACTCGGGACGAGGAAACTAATCGTCGCAGTCCAAGAGGCAAGGGCTGCGGCGCCGTCGAAACGCGAAAGTCCTCAACGAAGTGTTTGTTCACGGTGTTCGCGCATCTGCACTCGCGGACACTGGAGCCGCCGTTTGTGTTATGGACGCTAAGCTTTGCCGCCTACTTCGGAAAGTCACGACGCCCCTTTCTGGACGGTCCCTCTGCACAGCCAGTGCTCAGAATATCCACCCCTTAGCGGCTTGCACTGCTCGTGTTGTTATTGACGACGTTCGGTACGCCATAGAATTCATCATCCTCACCTCGTGTTTTCACGTCGTTATCCTCGACTGGGATTTCCTCTCGCGCCACAATGCCGTTATCTATTGCGCACGGGCCGAGATGGAACTCTCGCCGCTGTTAGAATTGCCGATTACCGACAATACGTCCCTGTCGAGGAAGTAATTGTCCACGACGACATCCACGTTCCTTCCAACACGTCAACGGTCGTGCCCATGTACTGCAGCGGAATCTCAGACGCTGTTGTGCTGCTGTCTCCATCTGGCCGCTTCCTTACTCGGACAGGCCTGCTGCTACCTTTTGCGACAGGGGACATCAAGCAGGGCTACAGCACCATTTTCGTTTGCAACCCGTTCTCATACCCTGTCATGCTGCTCCGAGGGGTATGTCTAGGCAATGTAGAAGCGATTGAAGACGTGCCAGTTATGGACGTGCCCGGTTAAAATTACTGCGCTAGTTCTAGTGCACTCACTGTTATTTCTGCCTGTGAGGGACCGTGCAGTGATGTTTTTTGTTCTTCTATTGCCGATGACCTTACGCCGGTCCAGCGATCTAACTTGTGTGCCTCTTAGAAGAATTTCGTTCTTGTTTCTATGTCGGGCAATCTTCCCTAGGCCGGACATCAACTGTTACTCACCGCATCGACACGGGCTCGCAACCGCCATTGCGGAAACGCCCGTATTGTGTATCTTCTGCAGATCGTCGTGACGAACAAGTCGACGACATGCTTCGCCGCGAGGTGATACGACCTTCCAACAGTCCATGGGCATCCCCTGTGGTCCTCGTTACGAAGAAAGATGGTTCTGTGCGGTTCCTGTCGACTACCGGCGCCTCAACAAGATCACACACAAGGGTGTCTACCCTCTCCCGCGCATAGACGACGTCATTGACAGTCTACAAGGCACAGAATTATTTTCATCTTTAGATCTGCGCTCAGGGTATTGGCAACTGCCCATGGCTGACGCCGATCGGCCAAATACAGATTTTGTAACATCCGACGGCTTATACGAATTTAACGTAATGCCTTTTGGACTTTGTAATGCACCGCAACGTTTGAGCGCATGATGGACGGCCGTTCTGCACGGCTTGAAGTGGCACACATGCTTGTGCTATCTTGATGACGTTGTTGTTTTTGCGCCGGACTTCACTACGCACCTTCAACGCCTACGGTGTGTTTTGACGTGCTTAACAAACGCAGGCCTACAACTAAACCTAAAGAAGTCCCGATTTGTAGCTCGGCAGCTGACAATCCTCGGTTACGTCGTATCCGAGGATGGGATACTCCCCGATCCAGCCAAGCTTCGGGCCGTCACCTAATTCCCTGAGCCAACTTCCGTCAAAGAATTGAGCAGTTTCATAGGTCTGTGTTCTTACTTCAGACGCTTCATTCGCAATTTCGCTGTCATCATCTCACGCCTGACGAAAGTGCTTACACGCAATCGGCCCCTCAGTTCGTGGTCGTTCCAGTGCGACGAGGCCTTCACAAAGCTCCGTCATCTGCTTACGTCTCCGCCAATTTTGCGCCACGACGATTCGACAGCCAGGCGCGGATCCAGGGGGGATGTCCGGATGTCCTGACCCCCCCCCTCCAATTTCTGCATCGCCCCCTCACTGACAGGGGGATGGCCCTGTCGCAAAAAATATGGCCACCAGCATTGTTAAAAAGTATTTTTCGCGAGTACCAGTGGTATCAGCCATGTAGAAGTAAAGCTAGCTCGCTCACAAGCTTAGTTGTATTCCGTACGTAGGAGTGTAGTGTCGCGAAGTTGCCGTAGTTATTTTTTCTCATGAACACCTTGGACCTCCTGGCGCCTGCCGTGCCTTACTCGTCCCATCGGTGGCGTCGAATGAACGAGGGGACGTCCCTTTTGCCAAACACGCCGAGGTCCGCTCGAGCGCCTTCGCGCCTGATTAACTTAGTTTCCCCTTGGGGTGTCAACGGTTGCCTCATTGGCTGTCATCGGTTCCGCGACCAACCTGCTTAATGAAAGAGATATCTTGCTGAAGTGTTCATATATAAACATAACTAAGAGCTAAACTAAGAACTACGCATAGGCAACTTTTTTTAACTGTAGCACTCATTGTGATCACAGTTACACGTTGACAATACCAGTACGAGCACAGTACCGTTCGTACGCTACAAGTTTTTCATTGCAACTTCGCAGTTTTATTGTCGTACATTAAGCATAGGAAGCTAAAGCCCACCGGATCCGTTTATCTGAGTGGGCGTTCTCGCGGAGCGGGGCGAAGCCTCGAGCCGCGGCTGCGAAGTGGGAGAGCGTGATGTCAGCGGCCAACGACAGCGCGCGGGCCTAGGATGGCGTCGCGTGGTTAGAGAAACGGGAGCAGATGCGCGCCTTGTGTAAAAGGATGACGTCGCGTGGAAAACAAAACATGAAGACGCTGGCTCGCGCTCTCGCCTACTACGCCACATCGTTATTCTTGTAGGTGGCGTCGTGAGTCAACAACCAGCGTGTTGGTTGCTGCGTGGAGCGGACCGTTACGCCCGTATTCACGAACGTTCTCTATTCAACAACAACCACACTCAAGAGAGAAGATGGCACCGCCATCCCTTCACAGAAGTGGTCGCTGAGCTTCATCATTCACGGGAATTCATGACAATTGTCGCGTCTTTATTCTCGATTATTCTGCGCAGTACGACAATTAAAGTTTCGAGTCTGATATCTCGGAGCACGGACACGCTAGAATAATTCTTCCAACTGATACTCTGTAGAAACTCGACTGTCTCTAATTTTTCAATACACACATACCCACTTACTGCAGTCAACAAAAAAGAATTGTTCAATTTTAGTTAATTGGGCTGCTCACAGCGATAATTATCATCTCACTTTGTGCCCCCTTAGCCACATAACTTATTTGCACAGATGGTCTTCGCATGCCTCCCAGTGCCTAATTTTAAGAAAACCATAAAGCTTAGTTTTGAACACCCTGTATTATCAGGCGCAGCCGCCAAGCACATGGCTGTATTGGGTAACGTCCTTTTCCTATAAGCTAGGAGAAACCGATACCTGGCTTCGTTACAGGTCTTCTCCTCTTTCTGGGGTTTTACGTGCCAAAACCAGTTCTGATTATGAGGCACGCCGTAGTGGAAGGCTCCGGATTAATTTTGGCCACCTGGGGTTCTTTAACCTGCACTACAACGCAAGAACACGGGCGTTTTTGAATTTCGCCTCCATCGAAATGCGGCCGCCGCGGCCGGGATTTGATCCCGCGATCTCGTGCTCAACGCCTGAGCTGACTGAGCCACCACGGAGGGCTACAGGTGTTGCTTTAGCCGTGTAAAACGCGGGTTTATCGTGAGCAAAAACGGTAAATTTCGGTAAATAAGAAAGGCTACTATCATCATCATCATCATCATTGACAGAAGCTGACCCCCCCCCCCCCCCCTCAGAAAAAAATGTCACAGTTTCGCCCTAAGGGCGAAGCAATGAATGCGATAGCAACACAGCAATGTCATACGAAGTAAGGTGAGCGGCTTTGGTAGCAATATGAATTGTAGTAAACATGAGCTGATTAAGTAAGCAGGTGTGCTGCGGCGTAAGTAGACCGACATGACGAGAGACTCGATGACCACGAGAAGGCGCGTGTGAAACGGTGGTGTTGATGAGAAGCGCTTCCCGTGGGCAGCGCGTGCGAAGGGACACATCTGTAGCGCTGCACTGCCGATCCGGGCAGCATTGCATGTGTAGCGTGCGTTGGAAAATGTGGCCCGACTATTACTAACTGAATGAACAAGCGTGGTGTGAGCGCGCACAAACAAACATGAATAGCTCACACTGAATGACTGCAGACAACGACCGTCAAAACTCTGGCAGCAAGCGGATACGCCGCAGCGGCGAACGTACGTGCGGTCTATCGCTTCAACGGAAACTGAGCGCATAAAGGTCAGAGCCGTGTGGAGATAAGAGACGGTGCGAGCGAGCGACGATCGCGGTTGTTGGCAGCGTAGAAGTGCGCCCCCCCCCCCCCCCCGCTCCCTCTGGCGCTGGCTTACCGCTTCCTTCCTTGCGCGTGGGAGAGATAAGAGACTGTGCGGACGAGCGACGAGCGCGGTTGTTGGCAGAGAAGTGCCCCCCCCTGCTCCCTCCGGCGCTGGCTTTCCGCTTCCTTGCTTGCGCGTGGGAGATTGAGTGCGTTCGCTCTCCGTGATAGCGCGCGTCCCCGCACGCTTCCGCTGGGGCATACGGCGCGCGGCGAAGATTTTATCTATACGGAACCTCACGGCGACGGCGACGGCGACGCCGACGGCAGAAATCCGGTTGAAGTGTCCATATAATTGCTATCGCAATAAAACCTGGATCCGCCTGTGGACAGCTCCTACTGAGGTGCATACAGATGCCAGCGGCGTTGGCCTCGGCGCTGTTCTTGCCCAACGCAAACAAGGCTTTCCTGAATTTGTCGTCGCCTATGCAAGTCGCACGCTTACGGAAACTGAGACCAATTACAATGTGACAGAAAAAGAATGCTTAGCCATCATCTGGGCTCTAACTAAGTTCCGACCTTATTTATATGGCCGTCCATTTGACGTCGTCACGGACCACCATGCACTATGTTGGCTGTCGTCCTTGAAGGACCCTTCTGGCCGTCTTGCTCAATGGGCACTTCGCTTGCAGGACTACGATATCCGCGTGCTGTACCGCAACGGACGCCAGCATTCTGACGCCGACGCCCTCTCGCGCTCTCCCTTGCCTGACAATATCTGCTGCTCCCTATCCGAGATTATTGTTTATGCGCTCGACCTTAACACCATCGCTTCTGAGCTAGAGCACTGCACGGGCTCGGACTTACCCAAAAGCCCGGGCCCGGCCCGGCCCGTGGGCCGGGCCGGGGCGGGTAGAGCAGTTTTTTCACGGGCTCGGGCCGGGCTCGGGGACGGCGTGTGCTTTTTGACGCGGGCCCGGGCCGGGCTCGGGCTTTTTGCGCGTTATTCTCGGGCTTCTCAACTCTGAAAACATGTATTTTTCGGTCTCGGGCCGGGTTCGGGCGGTTTCGGTCTCGGGCCGGCCTCGGCCAAAGGTATCATCGGGCTTAAGGTTAGTCCGTGGTGAACTCGGGGGGGTCCGGGACGGGCCGGATTATTTCCGGGCCCGGGCCGGGCCCGGGTCTCGCCATAAAAGTTTTGATCAAGCTCGGGCGGGCCACCCAATGTATAAACGGGCCCGGGCCGGGCCCGGGCCGCAAAAATCGGCCCGTGCAGTGCTCTATTCTGAGCAGCACAAGGACCATTGGATTGCTTCCCTTCTACACATGCTTTCTGGTTCGTTGGCACAACCAAGCACTCGCACGTTACGTCGCCAAGCACGTCACTTTGCCATTCGCGACAACCTGCTTCACCGACGCAATTATAACCCCGACGGACGCCAGTGGTTGTTAGTGGTACCCCGCAGTCTGCGTTTCGAAGTATGCGCCACTTTCCAATCTGATCCACAGTGTGCGCACTCCGGCGTTTTCAAGACTTACCAGCGTCTTAAACAGCGGTATTACTGGCGCGGGATGTACAGCTACGTTCTCAAGTTCGTTCGATCTTGTCCCGATTGCCAGCGCCGGAAATCTTCGCCCCGCCTCTCGCCAGTCGCTCTGCAACCTTTACTTTGCGCTACCCGGCCGTTTGGACGCGTCGGCATCGATTTGTATGGGCCCCTTCCCCTAACGTCGGCTGGAAATCGCTGGGCCATTGTGGCAGTCGACCACCTGACGCGATACGCCGTAACTGTCGCCCTCCCGGCAGCTACAGTGCGCGATGTTGCCTCCTTCTTGCTTCGACGATTTGTCCTGCGATATAGGCCACCCCAGGAACTGCTCAGTGATCGCGGACGTGTCTTCCTGTACGAAGTAGTTGAAGCCATTCTCAAGGAGTGCCATGTTGTTCATCGCACAACTGCGGCGTACCACTCCCAAACCAATGGCCTTACAGAACGCTTCAACCGTACCCTTGGGGACATGCTTGCTATGTACGTCGCCTCCGACCATACTAATTGGGACGCCATTCTGCCTTCGTCACTTACGCATATAACACTGCTACTAGAGCACCACTGGCTTTTCACCTTTTTTCTTGCTATACGGCCGGCACCCGTCGCACACCATCGACACAATTCTACCGTACCGGCCGATGCATCTGAATGTGCACCCATTTCCGACGCGGCAAGGCATGCTGAAGAGTGCCGCGATTCGCACGGGTCTTACATCCGATCAAGAGCGCCAGAAGAACACACGCTTCCGGCGTTTTATGAAAAAAAATTCCGACAGTTGTTTCCGTAAGGGCGAAGCAATGAATGCGATAGCAACAGAGCAATGTCATACGAAGTAAGGTGAGCGCTTTGGTAGCAACAACACGCAGAACTGTTGTCGACGCCATCGGCGTTTGCCCGCGTTAGCTCAAAATGCTGCGGCGTTGGTGACTGTTGCTGGAGCCTCTGAATAAATAGCCACTTGGTGCCGCAGCTAAACGTCGGCTCCCTTCCCTCCCCCTCCCCCACGGACTCTCGCGCGTCTGAAGAAGGCGCGTTTGCTCTACATATATGGTCATTGTAAAGGAGAAAAGAGACGCCTACTTCTGCAGCCCTTAAGCGAGCACGGCGCAGAACGCGCGTTTGTTCTCCGCCGTGCGTTCACTCCTGTGAAAGCGCGCGTCCCTCGCGCCCTTTCACTCGCACATACAGCGTTCGGCGGCGCGCGGCGACGATTTCATCTCCAAATGACGTCATACGGAACCTCACGGCGACGGCGACGGCGACGCCGACGGCGACGGCGACGCCGACGGCAGAAATCTGCTTTTGAGTGTCCATATAATTGCTATCGCAATAAAATTCCGAAAGTTGTGTCCGTAGCGCGGAATCGAACCAGGGACCCCTCGCTTCCGAACGCGCGGCGCTAACCACTACGCCACGAAGCGCACATGGACACACGCACCACGATGACAATACCCAACATTAACGAAAGACTGCGCGTTTCTAACGCGTTTGTGCTAGCGCGTTACGGCCCGTGTAAGAAGCTGGTGCAACGCCTCCTATAAAGACATTTATAGGAGGCGTTGGCTGGTGTATACGACGCTGTGGCCTCTCCGCCTTACCCCGTATTCATAAACGCTCCTCGACTTGAACTTGACTTGCCACCGCGCCTTGGGTAGCGTTCGAAACGCGTTGAAGGCGGTGGCAAGTCAAGTTCAAGTCGAAACGCGCTGCCCAAGGCGGTGGCAAGTCAAGTTCAAGTCGAGGAGCGTTTATGAATACGGGGGTTATACTCTCTCAGCACTCATGTGATGGCGTTGGCAAAGGCGGTGCACGTTCCGGCATGTGTAAACGGCTGCGTAAGACGCTGTGGCCTCTCCCCCTTACTAGAGAGTACTGCACGTTTCTAACGCGTTTGTGCTAGCGTCCCCTTCATTATAATGAAGGGCGCTGTTATAAAATAGGAATGACGTCACATATGGCGCGGGTCATTGGTGGAAGTCAATCGTTCGATTTAGTGCGACGACGCACGCTAGGGGAGCGTTGTAATAAAACCCGCTCGCTGTTGGCGCGCTTTCACTTTCGCTCGGAGTCACCGGATGGAGGCAGACAAGGCTGCGGAGCGGCGAGCGCGCAAGGCGGCGGCAGCGCTCGCTCGCAGACAGAATCCCGAGGTGCGAGCCCGTGATGCAGAAGCGCGTCGTGAAGCTGCGCGACGCCGCCGCCAAGATCCTGCCGTACGAGAGCGGGAGGCCGAAGCGGCACGGCAGCGGAACCGCTCTCCCTTCATTTCACGGACCATAAAGCCGTCATAATGAAGGGACAACGCAAGCCATCCATCATCTAAGAAAAAATTAAAGTTGATTTTGTATATATACACAGTGTTTCTCACGTCTTTACATGATGATCGACTGGGCGAATTACACGGAAGATTCACGGTTTACCGATGATTCCCTCCGGCTTCGCCCACTCATCATCATTCACCCCGTGGATATGCTGTGCTTTTTATACATCGCCTTAATCTTCTTTTAGAGCACATCACTTAGGCGCCCGTTACTGCGGCGAGCATCGGCGTTGCCACTCGTAACCAAGCGCACGAACGCGTCCAAGGATTAAAGCGAACGCGGAGCGCAGTGGGAGATGAAACACGCGAAGAGTAAAGCGGTGCACGAGGAATGTATAGCGAAAGCGTGAGAAGAAAAGCGTAGTGAGGCGACGATGGCTACGATGGCGCCTGAGTAGCGCGCGTTGGCTGGAATGGCTGTCTGTGGCGGCTGCTGTGATTCACGCTCATGCGTCACCTACGCGCTGGCTCTCGCGATCTCCAGATTAGCGAGGCAATCGCACCACACTTCGCTCCGTTTTCACCGTGCCGCATGAGACAGATTATCCGCGCCAGCCAATAAATCGCCAAATAAAAACACGTATGGAGCTGTGCTCACATTTTGCATTAAGGAGTATCGTAATCGTCGGTGATTATTTTTTTAAGCGAAGCTTTGTTTGCCTCTTCTCCCGACTTTCCGGGCGCTGCTGCTGCTGCTGGGTACTTGCTCGCGCGCGCTGCTGGGTTTCTTGCAGCACCAGCAGATTGGCGCTCGCCCTCCTCACATACCGGGTTCCAGGGCTTACATTTGGAAATGCGGTTGTTTGCTTGAAGTGTGTACAATCAGGACTCCATGGCAACCAAAGGTCAGTGGGACGCCTCGCGTTGGTCGCCTACGGGAAGACTACTAATGAAGCTGTGCAGGGTGATATGGACTGGACAAATTTTGAAGCAAGGGAGGCTCAGAGTAAAATTGATTTTGAAGAACGACTGAGGAAAATGGAAGTAGATGGGTGCAATTATTCAGGTACTTGTACAGGCAAAACATTGACTCACAGTGGAGGAAAACAACGAGGAAGCTTACCAGCAAATATGCGATCGGTTATGGCCAGCAACATGGCAACAAAGAACGTCAAACGCAAAGTGAGAGAGGCTGAGGCAATGTCATGGCTGGTGGCAATAAAAAAACCTGCTATGACTAACTACCTCAAAGGAAATAAACGAAATCGGGAAAGAAAGAATTATGATAACTCAAAGGGAAGCTTCTTACTTTTCGAAGCGAGATCAGGATGCCTTAGAACACGTAGTTATAAAGCGAGGTACACCAAGGACGAAGCCGCATGTGCTTGCTAGAGAAACGGTGAACATGTTTTATTAGAATGTGCAGAAATCTACCCAGCTGCAAGTCTAGGCTCCTCTGACCTCCCTCCTTGAAGTCCTTGGGTTCAGGGATAGCAGCTGTAGAGATTAGTAAGAGGCGGTTGGAGGTTTGGTGGCAGAAAAGTTGGAAGACCGCAAACAACGGAGACGTACAGAAACATAGTTCCCAGTAATGGTTCAAAACGGTTGATACCTGGAATTCTTGTATTTGTGTGTTCCTCAAAAATAAAGGTAGGACATGAGGCAAAATAATGACAAGAGCTTGGTGGCGCAATCCACCACCCCGTTTCAAAGGGGACGCTCATAGCATCCATCCATCCTTCCATCTCGGCCGGTGCAGCCCCGGCAGCGTTTCACAGTTTGCGCGTATAACACGCGGTGTGCTTGCTTTCCTATGCGACAAAAATGCAGGTGCTGGGCTGTTGCCAGAATTCGCAGAATTCGCGGAAAGGATTGGGCTCCGAATAATGAATACCTTCTTCAGGAAGCGTAGCAACCGGAAGTGGACCTGAAAAAGCCCTAATGAAGAAACAAGAAGTGAAATAGATTTCATACTCTCTTCAGATCCGCATGGTGCAGGATGTAGAAGGGTTAGCTTAGGGTAGTGAGGTCTAGGATTCCTCTCAATTAGAAGAGAAAAGGTAAAATCAGTTAGGAAGAAACAGGACAACCTAGACGCAATAAGGGTAAGAGCAGAACAATTTAGGCTAGTGCTCGCAAACAAATAGCTTTAGATTTAGAACATAAAGACAAAAATAACATACAGGTAATGAATGAAACCGTAACTAGGCTGATCGCAGAAGTTGCGATTGAAGTGGGAGGTAAGGCACCAAGGCAACTAGTATGTAAGCTCCCCCAAACAACAAAGGGTCAAATAATGAAACGACAAAGCATGAAAGTGTCCAACTGAAGAGATCAGATGGAATTCGCTGAACTTTCAAAACTGATCAACAAGAAGAAAGTTAGGGATATTCGAAATTATAACTTTGGGAAAAATTGAGGAAGTAGTAAATATGGACCCAGCATGAAATAAGTGAGAAGAAAACTTCGCATAGGACAAGGCAAGGTGTATGCACTGAAAGATAAGCAGAGTAATATCATCAGCAATTTCGATGACATAGTGAGAGCAGCGGAAGAATTCTATATGACCTGTACAGTTCCCAGAGCAGCCAAGCTACATTCGTTCGAAGTAGTGATGAACAGGAAACAGAGGCTCTCTCTATAACTAGCGATGAAGTTCTAAGTGCCTGGCAAGAGATGGCCCAGGGAAAAGCGGCTGGAGAAGATGGAATAACAGTCGATTTAATAAAACACGGAGGAGATATCATGCTTGAAAAGCATGCGGCCCTTTATACGCAATGCTTCTCGACTTCAAGTGCACCAGAAAGCTGGAAGAACGCAAACATTACTCATCTATAAGAAGGGAGACGTTAGAGAATTGAAAAATTATAGGCCCATTACATTGCTCTCAGGATTGTATAAGATATTAACCAAGATAATTTTCAGTCAAATCAGGGCAACACATGACTTCAATCAGCCAAGAGAAGAGGCTGGCTTGAGAAAGGGATATTCTAGAATGGATCAAATCAATGTAATCAATCAGGTAATCGAGAAATCTACGAAGTACAACAAAACCCCTCTATATTTTCATAGATTATGAAAAGGCATTTGATTCAGTAGAGATACCAGCAGTCATAGAGGTATTGCGTAATCAAGGAGTACAGGAGGCATACGTGAATGTCTTGACAATATCTGTAAGGATTCCACTGCTACCTTGGTTCCAAAAGAAAGTAGACAGTTACCTATCAAGAAAGGGGTCAGACAATCTCTCCAATGCTATTCACTGCATGCTTAGAAGAATAATCAAGCTCTTAGACTGGGAAGGCTTAGGAGTGAGGATCAACGGCGAATATGTTAGCAACCTTCAGTTTGCAGATGACACTGCCTGTTCAGCAACAATGGGGACAAATTACAACAAATGATTGAGGACCTTAACCGAGAAAGTGTAAGAGGGGGTTGAAGATTAATAAGCAGAAAACAAAGATAGTGTTCAATAGCCTGCAAGGGAACAAGAATTCAGGATTGCCAGTCAGCCTCTAGAGTGTGTAAAGAAGTACGTCTACCTAGGTCAATTACTTACAGGGAATCCTGATCATGAGAGGAAATTTACGGAAGAATAAAATTGAGTTGGCAGGCATTGGCAAATCCCAACTGGGAGCTTACCACTGCCGTTGAAAAGAAAAGTTTACAATCATTGCATTCTACCGGTGCTAACGTTGGGGCAGAAACTTGGAGGTTAACAAAGAAGTTAGAGAACAAGTTAAGGGCCACACAAAGAGCGATGGACCAAAAAATGTTAGGCCTGACGTTAAGAGACAGCAAGAGAGCGGTGTGGATCGGAGAGCAAACGGGGATAGCCGATATTTTATTTCACATTAAGGCAAAATGGAGCTCGGCAGGCCATGTAATGCGTAGGATGGATAACTGGTGGACCATTAAAATTACAGAAAGGGCACCAAGAGAAGGGAGCCGCAGTCGACGACCGCAGAAAACTAGGTGGGTTGATGAAGTTCGGAAATTTTCAGGCGCAAGTAGGAATCAGCTAGCGCAAGATAGGGGTAATTGGAGATGGCAGGGAAACGCCTTCGTCCTACAGTGGACACAATATAGTCTGATGATGGTGAATTAGCGCTTGCCTTCGTCTTCGCTTCTGTTGTGTTTGTGTGTTGTTGCACTCAATCCATTCCTCAGGAAAGGCACCTAAGGAATGAAATGCAGGCCCCCATGGGCATAACTTTCGCCCAACATAGCAATTAACCGATCTACTATCGCAGGCTGCTGTTCCGCATGACTGAAGAAGCAGTGGCCGAGACACTAAGGGAGAGCAACCAGAGCAGCACCATACTACAACGCTTGCTCAGACACCAGAAGGCTGACCTGAAGGAGATGTTCACATTCCTGCACGACGTTGTCATCTCCGGGGCCAACACAGTAAGGAGTTTCTATAATACGCAATGGCAAAAATGCACTCAACGTGTGAGACACTTCCGATATGTGACCGCTCCAGTAAGGAAAAAAAGATTATATACGAGTTTGTATTTCATTCTGTAGAGGTACTGGCAGTCATGGAGGCATTGCGTAATAAAGGCGCACAGGAAGCATACGCCAATATTTTGGCAAAATCTACAATGACAACACAGCTACCTTATTTCTGTAGAACAAAAGTCGGAAACTATCCATCAAGAAAGGGGTCAGCCAAGGAGAGACAATCTCTCCAATGCTATTGACTGCATGCTTAGAAGTATTCAAGCTATTACACTGACACGAATTAAATGTGACGTTCAACCGGGAATATCTCAACAACCTTCGCATTGCAGATGACATTGTCCTTTTCAGCAACGCTGGGGACGAATTACAACATATCTAACATTGAAATCAAAGGCGTAGTAGAGAAGCACGGTGAGGATGTTTCAGAAATTTGGACGAAGCTGGAGATGTATTGCGTGAACCTGTATTTCGCTACGCGGAAGTAAGGCCAGAGCAACAGAGTTGTTAAATTTAAAAGTCGTCGGAAACATAGGTAACACTGAAATCAATGGCATGGTACAGAATGACAGTGAGGATGTTAAATAACTTTTGAATGAGCTGGGAGGCATAGTGAACCTCTATGTCGCTACGCCAAAGGGAGGCCAGGGCAACATAGTCGTTAAATTCAAAAGTCGTGAGAAAAGGGACGCTTTTCTTGTGAGGTTAAGAAGCTGCGCATAACGAATGGATGCGTAGGCATGAGGGAGGCGACCGGTGGAACTGGTATTACTTAGACAGAAAACGGCACCAGCAGGCATGTTGATAAAAGCACGATTTTACAGCGCAGCTGTATGATCGCTATGGTTCCTTGGATTTTATGAGTTGTGCGTCAGTATTAAAAAATGTCACAGTTTCGCCCTAAGGGCGAATCAATGAATGCGATAGCAACACAGCAATGTCATACGAAGTAAGGTGAGCGGCCTTGGTAGCAATATGAATTGTAGTAAACATGAGCTAATTTTAAGTAAGCAGGTGTGCTGCGGCGTAGGTAGACCGACATGAAGAGGGACTCGATGACCACGAGAAGGCGCGTGTGAAACGGTGGTGTTGATGAGAAGCGCTTACCGTGGGCAGCGCGTGCGAAGGGACACACCTGTAGTGCTGCACTGCCGATCTGGGCAGCATTGCATGTGTAGCGTGCGTTGGAAAATGTGGCCCGACTATTACTAACTGAATGAAGAAGCGTGGTGTGAGCGCGCACAAACATGAATAGATCACACTGAATGACTGCAGCCAACGACTGTGAAAACGCTGGCAGCGGGCGAAGGTACGTGCGGTCTATCTCTTCAACGTAAACTGAGCGGCGAATGCACGGCGCATAAAGGTCAGAGCCGTGTGGAGATAAGAGACGGTTCGGTAGAACAAACGACGAGCGCGGTTGTTGGCAGCGCAGAAGTGCGCCCCCCCCCTCCCGCTCCCTACGGCGCTGGCTTCCCGATTCCTTGAGTGCGCGTGGAAGAGATAAGAGACTGTGCGGACGAGCGACGAGCGCGGTTGTTGGCAGAGAAGTGCCCCCCCCCTGCTCCCTCCGGCGCTGGCTTTCCGCTTCCTTGCTTGCGCGTGGGAGATTGAGTGCGTTCGCTCTCCGTGATAGCGCGCGTCCCCGCACGCTTCCGCTGGGGCATACGGCGCGCGGCGAAGATTTTATCTATACGGAACCTCACGGCGACGGCGACGGCGACGGCAGAAATCCGGTTGAAGTGTCCATATAATTGCTATCGCAATAAAAGGTGAGCGTGGGGCGATTCTGGAGGTAGTGCAATACCGGACGGACCTGCAGCCGAGGTGAAGAAGGCTTCAAGAATTCCGCCCCTATGATAATAATAATTATAAATAATAATAACGGAAACAAATAAAACAAGTGTTTCAAGTCAATGGGTATACTTGAAACGTTTGTGAAAACGTATGGACTCCCGAGCAAGAGGCGTTGCCATAAAGGCAAGGGACAAAATATATGTGCAACCATACACCTTTGACTCTCAACAGGACAATGCCACCGACTGTGTCTGTGCCGTGCAAACGAAAGGCCGAATTGTGATATCCACTCCAGGCACACCGAGGTGTCATATCGAGGAGTTAATGACCACGCATGGCTTAGGCGTGATGACCCCAGTGATCATCTTTGGAGACTTTAATGCGGACATTTCAAAACCAGACAAGAACACTCAGTTTTTGCTAGAAGGGTTTGGTTTGAAGTGCCATACCAGTGCAAGTCATTCAACTACTCAACAACATTCGTGTATAGATTTAACTTTGGCCAAGAATCTGTCTAATGTTGTAACCAAACCAATCAGTGTACGATCACAGTAATCACAAAGCTATCGTCAATACCATTACGAAATGCTGAAAAAGAAAATACGTATACCTTTAAATATTTTAAGGCGCAAAAGGCAGGTCAAACGTAGGACACGCGCTACTTTCAACTGTTTATTCTGCAATGTCATGAAATTATATGAGAAAGGCACATGCGCAGAAGCGTTTATGAAGACAAAAAGAAATGCGCGTAGCTTGCTCTAGTGGTGCCAGGCTAAAGAAACAGCGGAGCTGATCGGCACCTAGCACTACCAAGTCATCCCCAGCATTTTCTAGAATTTATTGATAATTGATAGATTAGCTATTGATTTTCTATCGCAAGGTTGGCCATGTCTTTGGGCTAGGCTAAGCACTACCAAGTCATCCCCAGAACTTTGCGAAAGTTATTGATCGATTATCGATTAGCTATTGATTGGCTATCGATTGGCCATCGCAAGGTACTGGCCACATATTTGATCTAGGCTAAGCACTACCAACTCATCCCCACCATTTTCAGGAATTTATTGATCATTGATCGATTATTGATTAGCTATTGAATGGCTATCGATTGGCTAACGCAAGGTAGAGGCCAAGTATTTGGGCTAGGTTTAAAATACCTTCTGGGTACGTGCCGATAAATTCCTCGCTGGCGTAACCTATTTCTCCTCGCCCGTACACCTCCTCCTCCCTTTTCCTTTCCTGTACCCGAGGCGAGGGCTATCTAAAGCCAACGCCAAGGCGGGGATACGTGCGGCTCTCATTGGCGTTCGAAAACTATTGGTAGGCGGGTTCACGCGCGACACATTCATTCTGCGCGTCGCAATGACCTTGAGCCGCCGGCGTCGCAGATGTGCTCGCTCGGCCTCTACGGTACGTGACACCGTTAGATTACTTTGCCACTTTGCAAACGCCGGGATGCAGCGGTAAAACGTGGCCATTCTCGGCTCCCGTTCGCGAGAGTAAGTGGTTCATGTGGAAAGGGAAATGTTGACGCTATCTTCTGCAGCCCTTGAGGGAGCACGGCTCAGCGCCAATCCGTGATGGCGCTTCCGACGCCATTGGCCCGGTCGCATCATGGTTACGGAGCCTGCGCGCTGCGTTAAACGCAATTTACGCTAATTCTGTGTAAGCGGAGTTATTTCAGAGATTGTGAGCAAACGTTATTTCGATTGTGCAACTAGAGTATTGTTTCAGCCATTAGAGCGATTCGACGCGGCAGAGATGTGACTGAGATGCCTCATTCTAGCTAGTGCTATGCGGGACCCTTATCCATTCAGCTGTGAAGATTATTCGGGTTCAGTTCTATTTAATTCAGTTCTATATAAGATCACGTGTTTACGGGGGGGGGGGGTCACGAACATAAGTATCTGATGCCGCCGAAAGGATTGAAACCTAGAACCACTCGTTTGTTCGAGAACACTCAATGCCAGGACGCGTTTTATTGCGAAGCAATATGGACACTCAAAAGCAGATTTCTGCCGTCGGCGTCGCCGTCGCCGTGAGGTTCCGTATAACGTCATTTGGAGAAGAAATCGTCGCCGCGCGCCGAACGCTGTATGTGCGAGTGAAAGGGCGCGAGGGGCGCGTCTTTCACGGGGAGTGAACGCACGGCGGAGAACAAACGCGCGTTCTGCGCCGTGCTCGCTTAAGGGCTGCAGAAGTAGGCGTCTCTGTTCTCCTTTACAATCACCATATATGTAGAGCAAACGCGCCTTCTTCCGCCGCGCGAGAGGCCGTGGGGGAGGGGGAGGGAAGGGAGGCGACGTTTAGCTGCGGCACGCAGTGCCTATTTATATCAGAGGCTCCGGCAACAGTCACCAACGCCGCACGCATTTTGAGCGAACGCGGGCAAAACGCCGATGGCGTCGACAATAGTTCTGCGTGTTGCCGATGCTGCTGCATGTCCAAGTTTATACAGCTGATAAAGCTAATATCATTACTCCGTATAGCTCTCTACAAGTTTGCTATCGCAATTGATGCTTCGCATTTGAGGTGAAACTGCGACAACTTTTTTTAAGCAAGATACCGAATTACTTCAGTGAAAGCTCGCAGTTTCTTAAGGCTATAAAACGCGAAACACGACGAAAACAACACAAGTCAAATTGTAAACAATTTATTAATGCGAAAACCGTAAATGGCTCATGGGCCGAAAAATTCGATGTCCGGTGTTACGGCACCTAAATTCATGGTGCTACGAACAAAGGTCGTGGTTTCGAGTGCCTTAGTTAACTCTACCTTAATTACCATAGAGTTCATTAAGGTACTCAAACCCACGACCTTTGGTATTACTTAAGGCAAAGTTAATTGAAACACCGTTAATTAGGATATAGTTAATCATGGCACGCGGACCCACGACCGTTGGTGGGAGTCGAATCCTCAACCATTTATGTTATTTAAGGTGAATTTAATTAAGGCGCATTTAATCAAGATATCAAGATATCAAGAACCCACGACCTGTGGTTTACTTAGGGAGAAGTTCATTGGGGCACACTTAATTAAGGTACTCGAACCCACGACCTTTGGTGGGAAAGAACAAGTAATAGGAAGTAATTGCACGTTAAAGGTGGTCGAAATTAACCCGGAGTCCCCACTAAGGCGTGCCTCATAATCATATCGTGGTTTTGAAACACATCAACCACAAGAATTTAATTTGATTTTTTTTAAATCACAACGCATTCGAATGAGAACGTCAAGTTATGTAATGAATTTCTCGTGAGCGCGCACGCTTTCGCATTCATTGTCTTTAGCGTATGCTAAAGTGACTGTGAAGCTTTGGAACAATGCAACAAACATCAACTGGGAATCACATTTCAGAAGCCAAAGTTACAAAAGGAGCGCTTTTTAGTTTGCTACAGCCATCTTTTACTTGCTTTCTAATAGATGGTTAAAATCTCGGGAGAAAAAGTGCATTCTTGTCACAATTTGCAGCCGGCACACGCCACACGAGCTGCGTCGATAGATCTCGCTGGGACTCACAGGGATAGCGATCACTACCCCAGGCAGCACAACCAGGCTGGCCCCAGCACGGCAATATCACGGCAAACACCGGCACAAATATAGGCCCGAAACCGGCAGCGCTACCCGCGTCAAGAATGGCCCAGCGCGGCCATGCCACTAAAGGGCCTATTTCGGCCATCTTGTGTGGCAGCGCCAATACAGGCAGATAGCCGGCTCTGCCGTTCATTGCCATTCTAGTGTCCCACTTGCCTACTGGCAGCGCCGGTATTGGTCAATAGCCGGCTCTGCCGCTTTTAGTCAATTTATTGTCCCGCATTACCCTGACATGGCCATATTGGCAGATTGTGATTTATGTGGGCGATGCCATTATTTCCTACGATTTTAAATTACGCAAATATTGCACGGTAGCTCGATGCAACATGCCATAATCTACTATAAAATCACCAAATAATATACACAGTTTATTTATTGGTCTTAAAATAGGTTGATACAGATTGTCGCTCGTATCCCCAATTCTGTGAGCCACCTACGGAAGCTTTGTTTATGACGCTACGGGGGGGTTGAGCCGCTTCGGCGTAACGCTGCCTTCTGCAATAGTCGACGGTGCCTGGCAGCCACATTCTTATGAAGTCTTGCGCTTGGTTGATGTCGATGTCTGCGTCTCCCAGACACCATCTGCATACAATACATATACCGTTATTATCCCAACACTGTCAGCAGTGCATAACGTAAGCAAAAGGTACCAAACTGAGAAATTAAATGTGTTCCCACTCTGCATAGCCGCATGCTAAACAGTCTCTCGCTTTTCTTCCCATGCAAGCTATACGGCAGTTGAACTGCATGGTCCATGATGGCGTTCATTATATTGAAGGCAATCTCCCACAGATATTTCTCCATTCAAACAAATTGTTGAAGCTGAAAAAAAGAAGCAGAAATACGCAAAAATTAGGTAGGAAATGCCGCTGCATCTAAATATGCGATTTTTGTTCTAACTAGGCAATTATGATGAATTATGCCTTCCTCACAAGACTTCTCGTAAGTGCTTGTGGGTAGCTGTACTTAGCCTTTGGTAATGCGTAAGCTTTTAGAACAGAGGTAGCAAAGAAAGGGTGCATTGTTTCATGATAAACACCTAAGAAAGCTGCAATACAACAGATTATACTTTTGCAGGAAGTTCTGAACACCAGTCAGCTCGCAGAATGTACTTCCTGAGTAAGGAATTACGACAATCCAACTTTGGTCTTCTGGAGTGTAGTAGCCGAAATGTGCCGTGCGGCGTGTTTTCAAACAGACAGTGCGTTTCAGCTGACGCTGAAGCGGTGCAGCACTGTCTACGTACATAGTAAAAAGTGGCGGTACGTTATCTGTGTAAAAAAAAAGAAAATACACGTATTAGGCAATGCACTTAGTTGAAACACTATACTTGAGAATAAAAATAAGACAATTGTACTTACCTTGCGATAATTGAGTTTATTTCGCAGTAAATGCAGTTTTCCAACGTTTGGCTAGTTCATGTTTCACCCAATAGCAGTGTGGAACCAAGCTTGTAGTGGCGAAGGTCAAGCCGCTGGTACTGAACACGTTGCTGGACAAGTTGATGCATGCTTCGCAAACAAAACATGGTTCAAGAAATGTGGGCTACGACAACTCACAGGCAGAAGCAGAATGTGTACGGGTCCCTCGTCCTCCGAGAGACCGAGAGTCACCACGTTTTTTTGGAAGCGGGCGAGGTCCGCGCAGGGAGCAAGAAATGTGACAGGGCATTATTCACGCTTCTTTGTGCGCCCATCCGGTTCTGATTTGCAACGCAGGCTCGGCTGTGCGCATTATAGACCGTGCATACCTTCGACACTGCAAAGCGAGGGAACGCAGGGAAAACGTGGTGAGAGTGACACGCATTCTTGGTGTTTTGACGTCACATGGCCTGATAGTAGTGAAGAACGACTCGCGCACGTTTTTTGATTCTTTTATTTATTTATTTTTTCTTTTTCCAAAAGCTGCTGCGGCTGAAGGAGCAGTAGCACTTGTGCTGATTTTATTATATTATAGCTGAAATGTAAAACATGACAAATGGACTTGTTCAAAGTGATCAAAGTGATCATTCATTGATCAAAGTGATCAATGAATGTTTTCATCGTTATTTCTTTTTTGCGCTCATTATCCCAGGAGAACGGTAGAGCAAGACAACGTGTGCGCAAAGGGGTAGTCCGGCGCACAGCATCACTTGCTAACATGCCCCCATGGATTTATTGCTTCTAGTTAAATAATACAACCTCCCCCTTCGGAAAGAGAGAGAGAGAGATAGCAAGCGAGAGAGGAAAGGCAGGGAGGTTAACCAGAAGTCAGTTTCCGGTTTGCTACCCTACACTGGGGTGGGGGATAAAGGGGTTGGAGACAGTGCAAAGAGAGAGAGAGGGAGAGAGCGAAAAAAAAAACAGAAAAAAACACAGGCATTGGTAACAAAGGAGGCGTTCCAGTCACAGACGTTCACACAGGCCAGTGGACTTCAGGAACTGCAGGAGCGCTTGCACGGCCTTCTGATGCGATGTTGAGTCGCGTCGATGTTGCAGAATTGTTTCTTCCTATAACGGCTGTTCATCCAACTGGTTCAGCACGACGGAGAGCGATTGTCTCTGCACACTGTATTGTGGGCACTGACAAAGAACATGACGAATCGTTTCCGCGTCTCCACAATTGTCACATGCTGCACTGTCGGCCATCCCTATGCGGAACGCGTAGGCATTGGTGAACGCGACGCCCAACCATAGCCTACACAGGAGGGTCGCATCTCTTCGGGGAAGTCTTGTTGGAAGTCTAAGGCTTAAGGTTGGATCCAAGGTGTATAATCGGGCGTGCATAAAATCTGGTTTATTCCAGTCTGATGAAGTGCATTGGCGTGCAAGCAGGCGGAGCATCCTTGCAGCATCTGTCCTAGACAGCGGGATCGATAGGCGGTTGTCTTGTTCATGAGCTGAACGAGCAGCTTGATCGGCACGTTCATTGCCAATAATTCCACAGTGACTTGGCAGCCACTGAAATATTATTTCGTGTCCTTTTTCAGTCAGGTGGTGTATGGCCTCTGTGATTTCGAAAACCAGTTGTTCCTGTGGACCGCGCCGTAAGGCTGACAGTAAACTCTGCAGTGCCGTCTTCGAGTCGCAGAAAACGGACCATTTGTGGGCTGGTTCATCATTAATAAAATGTAATGCGACTCGAAGCGCTGCCAGTTCTGCTGGCGTCGACGTTGTCAAGTGAGATGTTTTCATCTTGATAGTGGTGGCTTTTTCTGGAATAACGACAGCGGCGGTAGAGCTGTTCTGCAAGACGGAACCGTCGGTGTATATGTGGGTGTAATTCCGGTACTTTTCATATAATAGGAGTAAGGTAAGCTGTTTAAGAGCCGGCGATGACATATCTGCTTTTTTCCGGACGCCAGGTACTGTCAGGATGATCGTTGGCTGAATGAGGCACCAAGGAGGAGTGGAAGGTCTCGCGGCAGGTGTGAAGCAAGATGGTATAGCCTCACGATGTGCGGATACCATTCCGCAGAACGAGGCGTGTGGTCTCTCCGCAGGTAGAGAGGCTAGATGGTGGCAAGGAGTCCGTGCAAGGTGCATTACGTGCATGCTTATTGCTTCAACTGCGATGTGGGTCTTTATGAGGTGGTCTCTGGCGATTGCAATAGTTGCCGCCGTTGACGCACTTCGAGGAAGACCTAGACAAATCCGGAGCGCCTGGGCCTGCACACTTTGTATAGTACGTAGGCTTGTTGTACTTGCGTTAGATAATGCTGGCAAGCTGTACCGCAAGAAGCCGAGAAAAAGTACTCTATATAATCGAAGCATAGCGCTTGTCGACATTCCCCAGGTCTTTCCAGCGAAGAATTTCAAAAGGTGACAGACGCCTGTCAACCGTTTTTTCATGTACAATACATGGGGGCTCCATGAAACGTCTCTGTCAATTATGACACCCAGGAATTTATATGACCGTAAAAATGGTACCAGACCATCTGATTGATTAACACTATAACGCGTCATAGGCTTACGCGTAAATGCCACAAGTGCACATTTGTCAGATGAAATCTCCAGGCCTTGATTTCGGAGATAGTGTGCAGTCTGAGTGGCAGCTTTTTGGAGCCTGGCACGCAGCTGTAGGCGTGTCACTCCGGACGCCCAAACGCATATGTCGTCCGCGTACATTGATAATTTAACTGTGTTTGGAAGGTGATGAAGGAGAAAATCAGCGTAAGGTTAAACAACGTAGGGCTCAGTACGCCACCTTGGGGGACGCCACAGTAGGTGTAATGCAAAGAAGTGCGGTCGTCCTCGGTGCTCACAAAGAAAGATCGCATAGAGAGATAGCTATGAATCCATCGGAACATCCGACCACCGAGGCCTATCTCTTCGATAGCGGCGAGGATGGCTTCATATGTAACGTTGTCGTACGCACCTTTGACGTCGAGGAACAAAGAAGCGCACAGACGTTTACACCCTTTTTGGTGCTGAACATAGGTAACCAGGTCGACGACATTATCAATCGACGAGCGGCCGCGTCGGAATCCTGCCATGGCATCTGGGTAGACATTGTGGTATTCCAAGTACCACTCCAAGCGTCCGAGTATCATCCACTCCATCACTTTGCCCACGCAGCTCGCCAATGCAATCTGGCGATACGAAGAAAGCTCCAACGGAGACTTTCCAGCCTTCAGTAGCGGAACTATGCGACTAGTCTTCCAGCTTGTGGGAAGTGTGCCAGCTCGCCAGGATTCATTATAGATTTCAAAAAGAACACTCCTCGCCCGCTCACCCAGATGACACAGAGCTCTGTAAGAAATTCCGTTCGAAAAAAGAATGAATAGACACATAGGAGCGGCACCCGTACCTAAGAAACCTCGCGACAATACATTACGCGGCGCATAACATATAAGTGAAGCCCAAAGAGCGAGTACACTGTAAAATAATTTACACCCCTAAAAGTCAAAAAGGGTGTAAATGTGTCTATAACTAACACCCTTAGGGTGTTATTAAGTAACACCCTAAGGATGTGAGTTTAGACACATTTACACCCTTTTTCACTTTTAAGGGTGTAAATTATTTTACAGTGTACAATGATCTCGCTCAAGTTCGCCATATTAATTTACCTAATTATGTTAGTATACTGTCAAATCCCGAAGGCTTTACTTAAAAAAGTGGGCAGTTTTTTTCTTTTCATAAACAAGAAAGCTTCAAACGTGGCCGCTGCGAGAAGAACGTAGGTGGGAGGTGAAAAATATGTCCTTTAAGCAGCGAGAGTAATAAAATAAATCGTAATAAACAAACACAAGCGAGATCGCATACGGCGACAAGGTAAACCAAGCGATGATTTTGTAGAAGACGCACTGGCTACACGTGAGTAATTGTATGTAACAAACAAGGACGGCAAGGTTTTGGACACTTTCGAGAGTTGCGAGACAGAACTGGTGTACTCGAAGATTGACCCCACCATAGATTTATAAAATAAAAACTTCCCATGAAGAAAATTTTGGAGCGAGAAACCAAACATTCGGCTAGCATTGGTAAATTGAAAACTCAACACACATATTCCAAAAATGTTGTGTGTGATGTATATACCGAGATATTTATTTACAAGAGGAAGAAGTTACCTGAGGTGTGTCGTTGAGGGTGCAAGTGGGAGCCTGAATTTAATAAGGAAGAAGGAAGCTTATGTATGCCGCCTTGCAAAGTCAAAACACCGATAGGTTTATTGATTAGCTGATAAAAGATGCAAACGTCAGCAAAAAATTTATTCAAATATGTGTTGCTCTCACGAAAAGAGTTCACCTACTTGAAAAATGTATATATGTATCTATATTTTAGTAGTTTTCTTTCTTTATGCTTGTTCCACTTCTTAATCAGAAATTAATTTTATTCAGTAGCTTACATTTTTATCCAGTAGCGTTCTTCTTTTTTTTTGCATCTCCTTAATCTTAGCCTCGTTCTTCGTTCTCAGTCCTAGGTCGGTAACTTCAACTCTTTCAGCCATCCGTCAAGGTTCGGAATGGCGCGGCGGGCCACCAACATTCCTGTTCTTTTTTATTTTTCTTTATTTTCTGTTCCCTTCCAACGGAGAGCGCCTTGTATAGACGTCTTGGTCGTCTGAGCAAACCTTTCTCTTCACTCCCCCCTCCCACCCCCGTATATCTCTTGTGACGTTGTCTCTGTTCTCCGCCTTCCCCCTTCTCTTCAGTGTAGATATATTTGGCGTCGTGCAAAATAAGCATTTCATTGTAAGTTAGCGTTGGGCTTGTCTCACATTCTTGTCTCTTCTATTGGCTGTTTTTTGTTTTAGAAATGTGCACCAATAGCCCAGCAGAAACCTCTTCTTCAACATGGCGCCATTTCTTTTTTTCCCCGGTTCTTTCTGCGGGGAGGAATTGACGCCTACTGTGCCCATTGGTCAGAAAAATCATCTGGCATCCAAAAAAAAAACACGCACGACAGAGTATTCCGGGAAAGGCACCTAAGATTATAATGAAGCTGGCCACAGGAGACACTACTGCACAGTTCGATATGCTCTCTATGCAGAAAATAATATAGGGAGCAGTCATCCAAAATGCCTTGTATTGTACTGGCAATAAAATTTACAGCCGCTACAGAAGTTGAGTTAGCGACGGTATCACTGGCAAGTGGTACAGATGATTGCACCATAAAGTTATGCAATATTTTGCAATTCACTACTTAAACGACGCACATGTAAGCGCACATGCTTTTTATTTATATACCCCTTGAATTTGTTATTGCGCCTATCGAGGATGCACACGGCAAGCGCGTATTGACGCATTATAATGGAATGCCCTTGTGCCACTTGTTAATGTCCGATCGAATGATTCAACACAAATGCAATTACGCGAAAGTTAACAGCCTTTGTAATAAACCGAAAAAATATGCAGAACTTACATAATAATTTAGTAAGAAAAAAAAATACCAGAGTGATCTCGTTGCAGTTGGCGTGAGTGTTGAAAAATTCAAATAATATTGCGTGCTGTAAACATATATACGGGAATGGCCAGGGAATGCGGCGTGAAAAGCAATATTGAAATGCCGTTCTGTTTGACAGGCCGATATTTACGGGTCTATCAGAACTGCTAAACAATGTGGCTATGCCTATAGCTTTGAACGGACGTTGTTAACCAATGTTTAGAGATGTACAGCCAATGACGGCACTCTTACGGCAAAGCAGGTCCGGGATAGCCAGTTGCGACGCCCGGCCTCGCCATTAACGGGCATTCACCGGCAAAGCAGGGCCAGTGCTGGATGTCTGTTACAGTGGCTTTGCCAACACTGGCATTACGGAGGCAACGGCCCGTAACCATCATCGGCTGAAAACCATCATCGGCCCTAGTTGGCCCCATGTGATGTGCTGCCTGGGACGCGACAAAGTTGAACGCAATGTTTCTAGATTTGTTAAAGGCAAAAAAAAACCCGGCAGAAGACCACGCCTGCGCGTTGACTACGCCGGCGTGGCGGCCAAGAAGCCGTAGGCACCGCCGACACCGGCCGACAGCTCCGTTACCTCCGTCAAACCGGTCAAACGGCGACGAGCGCGCCCCCGCTCGGCGCTACAGGGAAGGGTGACATCCGCGGCGCCGGAGTATCCAAACTGAAAGAGGTAATCTAGTAACGTTGGGTACGTGACCAGGCGAGGGTTTAACGGCTGCTTCGACGGCGTTTGGTCGCTGACTCTCGCGGCGCACCGGTACATTTCCCTTAGGTCTTCCACCACATTTATTTTATTTTCTTTCCACACTTTTCTTTCCACACTTTCCGACTGGCCTGTGTGGTGAACGATTTGTCGCGCTGCCAACGCCACGGTAAAATCCCGGACATTTCAAGTACGCTCACCCGCCCGCAAACCCTGAAAAGGCCTATAGGACAGAACAGGGATAGGACGTTAGCCTTTGTGCGGACTTTCTTGCCGCCATTCCCAGGGCGCGCGCGACGCCCTGATGTCTCCCTTTATAAAGAGCTATACATTCGGAAAAGTACTGCCATCCTTTGAACAACACCGCTTCTCTCTCTCTCTCTCTCCTGTATCTCCGATTGGACGATGACAGAGCGCGCTTTCACTTCTTTATATTGTTTTTTTTTTCGCCTCTGAGCCATGTCCAAAGTCTCTCTTCGCAGCCGCCGTCGCCGGCGGTGGCGGCGCGTGCCCGGCCTGAAAGCTTCAACGCGGGCTTTCGAGGGGCGCCACCGTCGACTTGCTTTGGCAAGCAAAAAATAAAGAAAAAAAAATCACAGCATATCCACGGGGTGAATGATGATGAGTGGGCGAAGCTCCGGAGGGAATCATCGGATCTCCCGCTTAAGGGGACGCTAGCACAAACGCGTTAGAAACGTGCAGTACTCTCTAGTAAGGGGGAGCGGCCACAGCGTCTTACGCAGCCATTTACACATGCTGGAACGTGCACCGCGTTTGCCGACGCCATCACATGACTGCTGAGAGAGTCATCATCATCATCATCAGCCTATATTTATGTCCACTGCAGGACGAAGGCCTCTCCCTGCGATCTCCAATTACCCCTGTCTTGCGCTAGCGTATTCCAACTTGCGCCTGCGAATTTCCTAACCTCATCATCCCACCTGACTTTCTGCCGTCCTCGACTGCGCTTCCCTTCTCTTGGTATCCATTCTGTAACCCTAATGGTCCACCGGTTATCCATCCTACGCATTACATGGCCTGCCCAGCTCCATTTCTTCCGCTTAATGTCAACTAGAATATCGTCTACCCCCGTTTGTTCTCTGATCCACACCGCTCTCTTCCTGTCTCTTAACGTTACTCCTAAGATTTTTCGTTCCATTGCTCTTTGTGCGGTCCTTAACTTGTTCTCGAGCTTCTTTGTTAACCTCCAAGTTTCTGCCCCGTATGTTAGCACCGGTAGAATACAATGATTGTACACTTTTCTTTTCAACGACAGTGGTAAGCTCCCAGTCAGGATTTGGCAATGCCTGCCGTATGCACTCCAACCTAGTTTTATTCTTCTGTAAATTTCTTTCTCATGATCAGGGTCCCCTGTGAGTAATTGACCTAGATAAACATATTTCTTTACAGATTCTAGAGGCTGACTGGCGATCCAGAATTCTTGTTAACTTGCCAGGCTATTGAACATTATTTTTGTCTTCTGCATATTCATCTTCAACCCAATTCTTGCACTTTCTCGATGAAGGTCCTCAATCATTTGTTGTAATTCCTCTCCATTGTTGCTCAATAGGACAATGTCATCTGCAAACCGAAGATTGCTGAGATATTCGCCATCGATCCTCACTCCAAATCCTTCCCAGTCTAAGAGCTTGAATACTTCTTCTAAGCATGCAGTGAATAGCATTGGAGAAATGTGTCTCCTTGCCTGACCCCTTTCTTGATAGGTATCTTTCTACTTTTCTTGTGGAGAACCAAGGTAGCTGTGGAATCATTGTAGATATTTGCCAAGATATTCACGTATGCCTCCTCCACTCCTTGATTACGCAATGCCTCTGACTGCTGATATCTCTACTGAATCGAATGCCTTTTCATAATCTATGAAAGCCTATAGAGAGGTTGATTGTACTCCGCAGATTTCTCGATTACCTGATTGATGGCATGGATATGGTCCATCGTAGAATATCCCTTCCTGAAGCCAGCCTGTTCTCTTGGTTGACTGAAGTCAAGTATTGTCCTGATTCTATTGGAAATTATCTTGGTGAATATTTTATACAATACTGAAAGCAAGCTAATGGGTCTGTAATTCTTCAGTTCTTTAACGTCTCCCTTCTTATGGATAAGTATAATGTTGGCGTTCTTCCAGCTCTCTGGTACACTTGAAGTTGTGAGGCATTGCGTATAAAGGGCCGCAAGCTTTTCAAGCATGATATCTCCTCCATCTTTGATTAAATCTACTGTTATTCCATCTTCTCCAGGCGCTTTTCCCCTGGTCATGTCTTTCAAGGCCCTTCTAACTTCATCGCTAGTTATAGAAGGAGCTTCTGTATCCGGTTCATCACTATTTCGAATGGAAAAAGCTTGGCTGTTTTGGCAACTGTACAGGTCAGTATAGAATTCTTCTGCTGCTTTTACTATGTCATCGAAATTGCTGATGATATTACCATGCTTATCTTTCAGTGCATACATCTTGCCTTGTCCTATGCCTAGTTTTCTTCTTACTGATTTCATGCTGCGTCCATATTTTACGGCTTCCTCAATTTTTCCCACGCTGAGAGTATACCCCCCGTATTCATAAACGCACCTCCTCGACTTGAACTTGACTTGCCACCGCCTTGGGCAGCGCGTTCGAAACGCGTTGAAGGTAAGGCGGAGAGGCCACAGCGTCTTACACCAGCTTCTTACACGGGCCGTAACGCGCTAGCACAAACGCGTTAGAAACGCGCTAGAAACACGGCCTTTCGTTAATGTTGGGTATTTATTGCCATCGTGGTGCGTGTGTCTATGTGCGCTTCGTGGCGTAGTGGTTAGCGCCCGCGTTCGGAAGCGAGGGGTCCCTGGTTCGATTCCGCGCTACGGACACAACTTTCGGAATTTTTTTTCATAAAACGCCGGAAGCGTTCTCCGGAAGCCGTAAGCTGGCTTCCGGAACCTGAAGCGGAACCGGAAGCGGAACCGGAAGTGGAAACGGAAGCGGTACCGGAAGTGGAACCGGAAGCGGAAGTCGGCTTCCGGTTATACTATACGTATACATATATATGTATATATGGGTATACATACATATACGGACACACAACGCCATCTATTGAGCAATTCATAAAACTAGACGTGGCTACCTACTACGACGGGGCTGAACGGTGCCGCTATAAGGAGCTTCGCCCCTAAAACGTCATAGGCCTGCACGGCAGACGCAGCACAGTCACAGCATAAGCTGGTAGAACGGCTCAAGAGTAGCTCTAATTTGGGCATCACGCACAACAGCGTCTTCGCGGCAGTCTGTTCGCCTCGTTTTGACGAGAACGATCTGAACTGTCTGTCAGGCGTCGACGGTGAGCTGAGGCTTGTAATGATCTCTGCACAGCAGTCTGCTGAGCCCAGTCAAGCCTTACAACTGCAACTTACATGTCGGGCGCGCCGCGTTTGCAGGCACGTGCCTTACTTAGATGGCGCCACCATACTGGCGGAGGCTCGACTCGTCTCCCCCTGCGTTTGGATTATTGGGTCTTTTCCGCGGCCCGATAACAAGCACTTGCGTGGCTCAGTGGTAGAGTATCCGGTTCCCACGCAGCGGGCGCGGGTTCGATCCAGGCGGGAATCGGGTACTTTTTTCACCTTTCCGGCGTTAGCGGTTACGCCGCGGACGCCGTCGGCGGCGGCATCATCGCAACCCGAAACGGCTATTGGAATGAGCCCATGACAGCTTACGCTGTAAAACAAGCGTTTTAAGAGAGGAGACGGCGGAGGAGAGAGTAGATGTCGGCACGTTTAATATAGGGACTTTACCCCTTCAGCGAGCGGGACGGTTAATCTGCGCGTGTGCATTCGTTCCTTATCCCCCTACTCGCAGTGAAGACTCCGGCGGTGCCCGTGTGCGCGCGTCAATGCCTCTGCTCGGCCAGTGGCGGTTACAGAGAAACCGCTGAGCTGGCTTAACTAAGTGAACGATGAATAACAATTGCATAAAACTGATTATTGTTATTATTTGGTTTGTGCACATATAACGCAAGGACACGAAGGAAATAGGAGGGAGCAAGCTGACAACTGCCACCGAGAGGGCACAACGTCTGCCTACTCTTTCAGGAGGAGGGAAGGAAATGAAAACATAAGGAAAGAGAAGAGGAAATGAATAATGACGGAAACACAGACAGAACAAAACAAAATACAAATAATGTCTATAAACGGGTGGCCAAGTCAGTGTCCTTAAGAAAAGTTAGCAGGGCTCTATGGGCCTGGTCACGTCGGGAAGCGCACCCTCTTGGAAAGAGGCAATCGTCAAGGGTCGCACATTGCAGTCCAAAAAGTCCATATTCCTTAATTAGCAATGTGCGCTGCGCAACTAATGCGGGACACTCTAAAATGAGATGTTCAAGTGTCCCACAGGAGCCACAAAACGTACACGACGGGCTGTCCACACGTCCTTGTCGGTATAGGCGTTCGCGCACCAACACAGACCCAACCCTTCACTTAAATAGCAGTGCTCTAGCACGACGGGGCAAGCCTCGACCACGAACATGGGGAGGGAACGATCCGTCTGCAACACGCCGGTCTGGGTGCTGCTTTAGGAGGCGTCGGCGTATCAGAAGACGAGCGTTTTCAAGCATGCAGGAAATGTCAGGGCAGTCACCTTCGTGGTGGGAACAACTTCAAGCAAGGCGATCAGCTTCTTCCTTTCCAGAGATGCCCACGTGCGAGGGTATCCACTGGGCAATGGAAGTAATTCTGCTGGAAGTAATTCCACAGGAAGTAATTTTGCTGGAATTTTCTTGAATACTGCATAAAATTGGGTATTCCCATCTTGTTTCAGTCTGCTGAGGGCAGCACGGGAGTCTGTAAGGATGACGACCTTCAATGCTTTTAACTCTTCGTGTACGTACTTCAGAGCAACATCAATGGCGGCCAGTTCTGCAGTTGTTGATGAGGTTGGATGTAATACTTTAAACACCCGTCTGATGCCAGTCGAAGGGCAAAAGAAAGCTGCAGAAGCGCCTTGGGCGTCGCTGTGTACAGATGCGTCCTTGAATAATTTAATATAACCTCCAAATTTTTCAAATAGGTGGGACTGGGCCAATTGAAATAGTGCCGAAACAGGCTGGCTAGACTTTTTGTGTATTTCGGGAATTGATAGATAATGGGGAAGGAACATTTGCTGCGCTTTTTCGGAGTTGGGATGAAGTAGTGTCTCCTGAACTGCGAGTAATATCCACAAACAATGTCGCCATTTTCCCCATCCGAGAGAACAGCGCTGAATCAGCTGATTAATCTGTACTTGGCCGTCTGATGCTCGATGTAATCGCTCGATATGGTGTAGTGCTTTCTGGTCTGCTTGCAAGCTCAGGGGCAACTGGTGCGCTTCTGTGAGTAGTCGAACAGATTGCGCCTCACGAGGTAAGCCAAGCATGACTGGGAGGGCAACACGATGGTCTCGTTCCAATTGCGACATCACATTTGGCGGCACGTTCAAGACTGGCAACGCATACATCACGCCAGAAAGGACAGATGATTGGTATACCAGAAGTCCTGTCGTCTGGTGGTCGTAGCCAGTGCCCCTACAGTCAGGCGGCCACATACTTGAGCAGCGACCGAGATTTGCACAGCACAGAGGTAATGGCAGGGCGCCAAGAGGGCGATAATCGATAATTACGCCCAGGTAGCGGTGGTGTTGTACCCATTGTACTGGTATCTCTCCGAGGTACAGCCTCAATAAATTGCAAGAAAGTCATACCACCCCACACCGTTTCCGTTCATAAACCATCACCATAAACGCACAGCGTAATTGTGCCTCTCCGTTAGCCATGCGCACAACTCTTCGAACTACAAATGTGCCCAGCAATCAGGGATGTTCACTCAGCGAAGGTCGATCCCGGTCGCGGTGGTCATATTCCGATGGAGGCGAAAGGCAAAGAGAGAGAAACATGTATTGAGCTCAAAATGACGGCGTCTTCTCAAACGACGGACGGGGGTTCCCTGGTTTCGGGACCCTATACGGCAGCATCTCCTGGTCCCTAGCCGCCAGCGCAAGCTGCATCGACAGGGCGGTGCTGGACCGTAAGGTCTCCCATCGCTCATGGGGTGGGGTAGTGGGGGACGGAGGGGGGATGGGGGGTATAGGGATTTGAGTGACGTGCACTCCATCAGGATGTGTGCGAGGGTGCCTCTGTTATTTTGCAAAATGGACAAATGTCCTCTTTCGGTTTCTGGGTAGAATTTATTCATCAGGGCAGGGTGGGTAAGCAAACCCGCCTGAATGCGCCTGATGATTGTTTGTTGTTCCCTGCTCAGGGTGCGGCGCGGCCCGGGGAAGGTGCGCCGATTCCTCCCTAGACTCGGGGGAGTAATCTCTTGTACTGAGCACCGGTTGTGTTGTTGGCGTCCTGCCCTGCCCGGAAGGTCATCGCTCGGGATGGTAATCGGCTATGACGTTGCCGCTACCGCTGTGTGGGCAGGCACCCATACGAGCTCTACGGCTCACTCCGGTGCCCTTTTCTTCGTTAATATCGCAGCTGCCTCTGAGGAGATAACCCCTTTCCTGTGGCCGCGGTAAGCTCTTTTGGAGGGTAACCACTACCGTGGCGCCCGTTGACGAGCGCCAGGGCTATGGCCACTTCCTCTGCTGTCTCTGGCTCTGTGGTGTTGACTGCAGCGCTGTTTCCAACCCGTTCCCCTCGGTTACCACCACCGCTGCTTTGCTGCTGCCCTTGACGAGGGACGCATCCACGTATAGGACTCCCTCTAATCGCTGCATTTTTGGATTATTCGCCTGAGCTCTGGCTTCTCTCCTCCATCATTTTTCTCCGGCGTCATGTTTCGGGGTAAGGGCTTGGTGGTGATTGTCGTCATCCATTCAGTTGGGATGTACCTCTTGATTGTTCCTCTCCTCCTTGCGCCACTCTATCTATCCTGCACCGCGCGGCCATGATTTGTCTGGCTCAGGCGAGTCGCTGGTTAGACAGGTGGGCTTCTATGAGTTTCGTCGCTGTGTTGTGTACACCCATGGCTTTGAAGGCCTGGTCGACGAATAGATGGTAGCCGAGGGCTTGCTTGGCGGCTTTCTGATGATGGTATCGAGTGTATTCTTTGGTCCTGTCTAGATTGAGATACGGGGCCGATATGTTATCCTGGATGTTATGGATGCCTGCACAGTCTGAGGGCGTCGTCTTCCTTGAGTCCCTGTTTCTAGTTGAAACCCTCCAGCATGGCTAGGATCTTCTCCGCGCTGTCTTCATCTTGGCGATGGCGGCATTTCTTGCCATGTGTCTTGTATTAGAGTCCGAGAATTCTACATGTGTCCATCGGCTTGACTGTGGTGCCGTCAATTTGGATGCAGATGTCGTGGGGGCTCCTTGCGGGGCTTTTCTGGTTTGGATTACGAGGAGTTCCGACTTCTGTGGCGCACAGCTGAGTCCAGGTCTCGCATACTCGTGCACTGTGAGTGCTGCCGCTGGGAGTGTCTCCTCCAGCAGCCGTCGGAGCCCGCTTGCTCCGTCCAATCGTAACATCGTCCGCGTAGAACGCGTGTCCGATTCCTTAGATTTGGTCTATCAATCGTAGCAGTGGCAGTAAGGCCCGATTAACAGAGTGGTGATAACACTGCTCCCTGTGGGGTGCCCCTCTCCCCAATTCAAGGGCTCTGATCGCTCTTCACCCATTGATATCGTGCCTTGCGGGGGACAGAAAGTCTTTGACATATCCGAAAGTGCGCCTCCCGCAATCGTCTCATTGAGGTTGGTGAGTATACTACATGAGTAACATTGTCGACGCCCCTTTGAGATCTAAGGCGAGGATTGCCCGGGGCTGTTTCCGTAGCTCTTTTTTCCAGCTCTTGAAGCTAAGCATGACGTCCTGTGTTGATAGATGCTTGCGGAACCCAATACACGTCTTCGGAATTGGTTGAGACCTCAAGGTTCCTGAAGATGACGTAGTACCATACGCTCCATCACCTTGCCAACACAGGAGGTCAGCGATATTGGCCACATGTTTTCGATCGCGGGGGCCTTACCCGGTTTGGGAATGAATCGCACCTCGGCCTCTTTCCACTACGGCGGGAGTTAGAGGTTTCCCAAGCCTTATTATATGTTAGAGCAGAGATTGTGCCGTCCTACCGCTCATGTTGGCGAGCAACCTGTAGGTGATGGCGTCTCACCCCGGAGCACTTTTCTTGTTGCGCTCGTAAATTTCTGTCGACATCTCGTGGATCGTGAACGGCCTGTCCATGTCTTCATTGCTGGGTCCGGTGTATTCTCGCGGATCGGGTGTTGCCCTCGCTCCGTTTGAAAACATTGGTCTTCTAGGGCCTTCATAAGCCGGTCGCTGTCTCCGTCGTATGTGTTTAGGACCTTCGTCAGCAACCAGTTGCTTGCTGTCTTGCTGCCTGCGGGGTCTATGATGCCTCAGCAGTTTCCATGTCTTGCCCACGGACAGCTGTCTCTAAAGGCTGTGGCATACCTGCAGCCAGTTCTCTTGCTGAGATTGGCCACGTATTCCGAAATTTCGTTGTTAAGCTCGGCTATCCGACGCGCAAGCTTCCTGTGCGCCTTTGCCTCTTCCAGCGCTTCGTGAGCGAGTGCCGGGCCGCCCACATGTGAGCGAGCCTGCTGTCGATGAAAGGTACCTTCGTTGTAGTTGCAATTTCTTGGGTGATTTGTCGAGGATCTTCTTTTGTTTCTTGGCCATGTCTTGTACGAGGTATCATGCGGGTCTCCTTCGTCCGCTTCTTCGCCGTCTTGTTGTGTGTATACCATCTTATCCCAGTCCGTTATGCGAGATGCTCCCAGCTTAGCCCGAAAGTCTGGGCACCGTATGGTGAGTGTGATTATGGTGCGGTCAGAGCCCAAGAACGTACATGTGCGGCGCGATGTCGGAGAACGTTAAAGAAACCCGGGCGGTACAAGTTAACACCGAGCCCTACACTACGGCATCACTCATAGTCTGAGTCGCTTGGGGCCGTTAAAACCTCAAATTCCACAATCCTAGAGCCTGTTTTCGTATTGCACGGCGAAAACTTTTAATAACAAAAAATTATAAAAACACACAGTGACGTTTAGCGGATTATATCGTTGGGGCGTAAACAATCATGCAATGGAGCCGCTAATATATATGTGCGTCAACACGTACTGGCACTATATATTATGTAACACTAACGAGCCCAGCAGGTCGGCGTAATAGGGCGCTGAGCCTGGCTACGGCCGCACTGGAATAGAAAAATTACTCCATCTCCCGCTAAAAGGAACCATGTGTGGAGAAGCACCGGGGAGATGGTTAGCTTGAGCGGGAGATGGTTTCGCGGCAGCGGCCCGAGCGCTCATCGCGGCGCTGCACAGGAGAGACAATCCTATAAGAAAAGTACCGCCATCCTTTGATAAACGCCGCTTCTCTCTCTCCTGTATCTCCGATTGGACGATGATAGCGTGCGCTTTTCAATTCTTTATATTTTTTTTTTTCCGCCTCAGAGCCATGTTGAAAGTCCTCTGCGCGCCGCAGTCGCCGGCGGCGGCGGCGGCGCGCGCGCCCGGCCTGAAAGCTTCAACGTGGACTTTCTAAGTGCGCCGCCGTCGACTTGGCTTTCGCAAGCAAAAAGTAAAGAAAAAATGTCACAGTTTCGCCCTAAGGGCGAAGCAATGAATGCGATAGCAACACAGCAATGTCATACGAAGTAAGGTGAGCGGCTTTGGTAGCAATATGAATTGTAGTAAACATGAGCTGATTAAGTAAGCAGGTGTGCTGCGGCGTAAGTAGAACGACATGAAGAGAGACTCGATGACCACGAGAAGGCGCGTGTGAAACGGTGGTGTTGATGAGAAGCGCTTCCCATGGGCAGCGCGTGTGAAGGGACACACCTGTAGCGCTCCACTGCCGACCCGGGCAGCATTGCATGTGTAGCGTGCGTTGGAAAATGTGGCCCGACGATTAGTATCTGATTGAACAAGCGTGGTGTTAGCGCGCACAAACAAACATGAATAGATCACACTGAATGACTGCAGACAACGACTGTCAAAACGCTGGCAGCAAGCGCATACGTCGTAGCAGGGCGAAGGTACGTGCGGTCTATCGCTTCAACAGAAACTGAGCGGCGAATGAACGGCGCATAAAGGTCAGAGCCGTGTGGAGATAAGCGACGGTGCGAGCGAGCGACGAGCGCAGTTGTTGGCAGAGTAGAAGTGCGCCCCCCCCCCCGCTCCCTCCGGCGCTGGCTTCCCGCTTCCTTGCTTGCGCGTGGGAGATTGAGTGCGTTCGCTCTCCGTGATAGCGCGCGTCCCCGCACGCTTCCGCTCGGGCATACGGCGCGCAGCGAAGATTTCATCTATAGGGAACCTCACGGCGACCGCAACGGGGACGGCGACGCCGACGCCAGAAATCCGGTTAAAGTGTCCATATAATTGCTATCGCAATAAAATCAAGCGCTTTAGGAGAGGAGGCGGCGGAAGAAAGAGTAGATGGCGGTATTTTTCTTATTTAGGTACTTTAGAGACAATGAGGCGCGCACGCTCTGTCATTTTCATACCGCCGAACTACCGTGGTTCCCCCAGCGGAGTATGCAGCTTGAGCAGGAGATGGTTTCGCGGCAGCGGCCCGAGCGCTCATCGCGGCGCTGCTCAGGAGAGGGAATGAGGCGCGCGCGCTCCGTCATTTTCATACCGCGGAACTACCGTGGCGCCCCCAGCGGAGTATGCAGCTGTTACACCACCTGTCGTGCGCGCCGCTCCGGATTCCTAGAGGAAAGGGGGAGCGTAGGAAGGAGAGAGAGGGGGAGGACGCGCATGTGCTGTGGGGGTGTGGTACGCGGGGGCTGCTCCATAGTATTTTACTCTATGCGCTCCGTAGAGTATTCCTAGAGGACAGAAAGGGGGAGCGTAGGAGAGAAGAGACAGGGGTAGGGGACGCGCATGCGCTGTGGGACGTGGTCGCCGCTCCGTACAGGATTCCCAGAGAGAAAGGGGGATCGTAGGAGAGGGGAGAGAGTGGGAGGGGACGCGCATGCGCTGTGGGGGTGTGGAACGCGGGACAATAGACAGAGCCGCCGGCAAGAAATGCTTCGCATTTAAAAAAATTGGCTGAGGTTTAATTCTTGTAAACCTATGGTTATCACGAGCGAAAGGTCTCTTTGGCTTTGTTTTGCAAGGACTATGCACACAGTGTTTCATGTTACCAAGCTTCCGCGCTTGGTAAGCTTCTCGATAACGTGCTGATCCTGCCTCCCTTTGCTCCGTTGTTCCAGCAGCCAGCTTTGCCTTTGCTTGAGATTTCACAGCCTGCCGTCTAGCGATATCTACTGGATGATGGATGCAGCCTGTGGCTTGCGCTGAAGCGCACGCACAGACAGCCCAGTCGGCGCGAGACTGAGCGACCAAGCGCCGGCGAAGCAGCCGTTAAACCTTCGACTAGTCACGTGGTACCGTATAAAGGCCGAGTGTACCATAGCCAGGCATCGGCTCAGTCACGTACTCCGCGCGCATTCGGCGCGAGCGCGGGGAAACGCGGACGGCGTCGGCAGCAGCTCTGCGCGTTGCCTCGTTGGTGCTGCTACATATTTGCAGGTCTCTCAGTGTGTTTATTTTTTCGCGTGAGGTGTCTCTTCGTGTTTTGCAGTGGTTTTTTTTTTTGCTCGCAAGTGGCGCCACCCTATTTTTTCGCGCGCCAGTAATGAGAGGAATCGACGAGCCCCTTCCCGAGACAACTCTAGCTGACGCTCGCGGTAGGCAGCCTCTTCCTCAGGAGTACGGACTTCTCGTGGTCTTCCCATAGTCGCAACGCATCCCAGCTGCAATGCGAGTTCGGTATCCGAGAGGGCGCGCCGCACAGAAACACCTTCTCTTATACCTACCGCCTCTCCTGCTCGCGCCCAGCGCGGCCTCTCATTGGTCGCATCCTCCCCCAGCATACTTCTCCTGCTCTTCTGGTCAAGTGATCCGGCCCTCCCCCGGCGTGGCTCTCATACTTTTCTGTTCACGTGACCTGCGTAACTCCTACGGACGGCGAAGCCTTCACTAAGAACGGCGACGCTGTTAAAATAATATCGTCAGGTCCTAGTAGCAGGCGAGAAACCCGGTGTGCAGCACGGATAGCACCACTTTATATGAACAGTCAACGAGACGTCGTTGTCGTCTCTGTTTTTCCATCCGCATACTACTTCAGCGTCGTTTTCATGGCCTGGCACATACCGACACAGACGATATCATCAGCCTATATTTATGTCCACTGCATGAAGAAGGCCCCTTCCTGCGATCTCTAATTACCCCTCTTGCGCTAGCTGATTCCAATTTTCGCCTGCGAATTTCCTAACTTCATCACCCCACCTAGTTTTCTGCCGTCCTCGACTGCGCTTCCCTTCTCTTGGTATCCATTCTGTAACTCTAATGGTCCACTGGTTATCCATCCTACGCATTACATGGCCTGCCCAGCTCCATTTTCCCCTCTTAGTGTGAACTAGATTATAGGCTATCCCCGTTTGCTCTCTGATCCACGCCGCTCTCTTCCTGTCACTTAACGCTAGGCCTAACATTTTCCGTTACATTGCTCTTTGTGCGATCCTTAACTTTTCTCGAACTTCTTTGTTAATTTCCAAGTTTGTGCCCCATATGTTAGCACTGGTAGAATGCCATGAGTGTACACTTTTCATTTCAGTGACAGTGGTAAGCTCCCAGTCAGGATTTGGCAATCCCTGCCGTATGCACTCCAACCCAATTATATTCTTCCATAAATTACCTTCTCATGATAAGGGTCCCCTGTGAGTAATTGACCCAGACAAACGTACTGCTTTACAGACTCTTGAGGCTGACTGGCGATGCTGAATTCTTGTTCCCTTGCCAGGGTATTGAGCATCACCTTTGTCTTCTGCATATTAATCTTCAACCCCACTCTTACACTTTCGCGGTTAAGGCCCCCAATAATTTGTTGTTTTCGTCCCCATCGTTTCTGAATAGGGCAACGTCATCTGTAAACCGGAGGTGGCTAAGATTCCTCTTCTTTCTGGGGTATTCGCCATTGATCGTCACTCCTAAGCCTTCCCAGTCTAATAGCTTGGATACTTATAAGCATGCAGTAAATAGTATTGAGAGATTGTCGCCTTGCCGGACACCTTTCTTGATAGGCAACTTTGTACTTTCCTTGTGGAGGAGAACCAAGGTAGCTGTGGAGTCCTTGTAGATATTTGCCAAGATTTCACGTATGCCTCCTGTACTCCTTCATTACGCAATGCCTCTTGACTGCTGGTATCTCTACTGGACCAAATGCCTCCTTATAATCTATGAAATCTATAGAGAGGTTGATTGTACTCCGCAGATTTCTTGCTTACATGATTGATGACGTGGATATGATCATCGTTGTAATCCCTTCCTGAAGCCAGCCGGTTCTCTTGGTTGGTTGAAGTCAAGTGTTGCCCTGATTCTATTGGAAATACATCTTGGGGAATATTTTGAATATAGTGAATTTTTGGTGAATGTGGTGGTGGCGTGGAGCAGAGGTAGAATACCAGGCCTCTAATCTGAAAGTCGTGAGTTCGAATCCTCCTGCAGTCCACTAAATTTTCAGGCTTAGAGTGGCGCCTCACACCGGCAAAAATATATCGCCGAGAGCTAGTGGGGCTATACTAATCCAGGTGCAACCAAATTAGGAACGCCCACTAAGCTTCAAAAAATTCGCTCCGTCACCAGGGGTACTATGCAGGATGCGCCGAGTTTGGCGAAACTCTGGATCTTCACGAGTTCTGGCGACGCCCCAAGATGAAAGAACTAATGGTAACAAGACAAAGTTTGTCCGTTGGCACGCCTCCAGTTTCATTGTTTTATCTAGATTCACTCTGGGTGGCTATCATCCCTTGGGCGCTGCCATATGGGCGGTCGACAAGCTGAGGCTCACGTGATCATACGATCGATGCATGGTCGTGCCTAATTTCACTGGTTTGTCGTTCCACCGAGTGCATTACAGGCACAAGCAAGTTATAAAATAAATGCATTTGGTACAATTATAGTAGTCACATTAACCCGGGTTATATCGTAAGAAGCCAACAAACTTGTTTGTTGGCTTTTTATGATATGATTAATAAATATGTCACAGTTTCGCCCTAAGGTCGAAGCAATGAATGCGATAGCAACACAGCAATGTCATACGAAGTAAGGTGAGCGGCTTTGGTAGCAATATGAGTTGTAGTAAACATGAGCTGATTAAGTACAGGTGTGCTGCGGCGTAAGTAGACCGACATGAAGAGAGACTCGATGACCACGAGAAGGCGCGTGTGAAACGGTGGTGTTGATGAGAAGCGCTTACCGTGGGCAGCGCGTGCGAAGGGACCACCTGTAGTGCTGCACTGCCGATCTGGGCAGCATTGCATGTGTAGCGTGCGTTGGAAAATGTGGCCCGACTATTACTAACTGAATGAACAAGCGTGGTGTGAGCGCGCACAAACAAACATGAATAGATCACACTGAATGACTGCAGCCAACGACTGTCAAAACGCTGGCAGCGAGCGCATACGCCGCGCAGCGGGCGAAGGTACGTGCGGTCTATCGCTTCAACGGAAACTGAGCGGCGAATGCACGGCGCATAAAGGTCAAAGCCGTGTGGAGATAAGAGACTGTGCGGGCGAGCGAGCGACGAGCGCGGTTGTTGGCAGAGTAGAAGTGCGCCCCCCCCCACCCCGCGCTACCTCCGGCGCTGGCTTCCCGCTTCCTTGCTTGCGCGTGGGTGATTGTGTGCGTTCGCTCTCCGTGATAGCGCGCCTCCCCGCACGCTCCCGCTCGGGCATACGGCGCGCGGTGAAGATTTTATCTATAGGGAACCTCACGGCGACGACGACGGCGGAAATCCGGTTGAAGTGTCCATATAATTGCTATCGCAATAAAATTCGGGCCCCTCGGTTCCCTTTCTTCTCGTTCATAACCCGGGTTATAAGCATTTAAAGTTTGCAAGGTGTACACTGAATGTGTATTAGACTCATTTGTAGTTTAATACGTTTCACGATATCCACGAGTGACTCTCGCTCTCCTCTTTTTTCTCTGGATTGTATTGGCGCGGCTCGCTATGTGCTTGCGGGAGCGTTTCCGAGCACAGATTGGTTCGCGCTTGGCTTTCGTACTGAACTTTCAACAGATCGCTCGTTGCTCCTTCTCTTTCCTCTGGATTGAATTGGTGAAGCTGGCTACGTGCTTGTGGTCCAATTTCCCAGCACAGATTGTGTGCACCGGGTTTTCATACTGGGCTTTCAACAGATCGCTCCTTGCTTGCGCTAAAGTAAGGCTGCAAGACGAAGTGAGCGTCGGCTAGCGCAGAGTGTTTTTGCCGCACTCTTACCGCGTAATCACTCAGGAATCCCAAGAAAGGCTCTTTGCAGTGCACGTGGCCGTTGACTGCCACCATATCCATCCCAGGTGGGACTCCAGCATTGGTGCAGTTACCCTGTACCCACCGCTGACGAGGTGGCGCTTCACTTATCGACAATAACTTTCTACTTTTTGCGTGGGAACGCCCGTGATGGGGTCCACCAAGTTCACGCTAATAATAATAATACCAAGTTCACGCTGTGGTTGACTGTCTCACAATGCAGATTGAGGTATAGTGCCGTTAGCATCCACTAAATTTGGGATGTAGTTGTATGCGGCCAATTTGTCAATATGAATGGTCCCCGGTTGAACATTGGCTGCATAAATGGCGCCTAGCGTCGCCGCCTTTCGCCGGTCGACCTTGAAAAGTCGCAGCACACCTCTGGTCGCGCAGACCATGCCGAAGACGCATGGGCCACCATCTTTAAGCTAAACATTTCGACAGAATTACCTGTCTGGTTGGGAAAATTGATTAAGACTTACAGATTGCCTCCAACCAAATAAGGAAATTTACTAGCACGACGTTTCGAAACCAATTCGGCTCCTTCTTCAGGGGGTATTCTTCGGAGGTGGCGGTGTGCCGCTTTTAAAAGGTCGTCGTAACAAAGGAGAGAAAGGGGGAGAGAGCGTAAGGTGCGCAGACACTTGGCAGGGCACCTGTTCTAGACAGACAAAATAGGTGGTAGGGGTGGGGGGGGGGCTTAGGCGTCGCTGGTCGGCTGGGTTGACCGATGCTGGGCGCCCTTTAGTCGCGGGAATGCGTTGACGAGGGACAGGGGGGGAGGGGGCGAGTTGTTTTGGTGTTGCTGACCTAGAGCGGGGGGTCCTTTCTTCCCTTCGTCGCGTCTGCAAGGCCATGCACATACAAAGGAAGAATGCCCTTCACGCGGTTTATATTACCCGCCATGTTCTGAATGTGCCAAGACTCCAGTAGTAGCCTTTTTCGCCATTTGTCTCTGTTTGAAGGATTTGGGTTTCTTGGAAAGGATTATGTGGTCGGCGTCTTCGGTATGTTCGGCGACGGCGCTGCGTATTCGGTTGAATGTTCTGACGTCGTTTTCATGTTGTCTGATTCTTTCTTTTAGATTTTTGGTTTCCCTGATGTACAATGCCGCACAGTCAGCACAGCTGATTTTTAGACGACGCCTTGAGCTTTTTCTTTTGGTGGACGGTCTTTGGTTTAGGAATGAGGATATTCAAAGTGTTCATCGGTTTATGCGCGACTTTGAGGCCTTCGTTTTTCAATATTCGGCTGAGAGCTTTGCTGGTACCTTTGACGTATGGGATGGACACTCGTTTCGGTGGTCGAGGGGGAGTCAACGGTTGGAGATCTCGTAGTTTTTCTTTCTTTTTTGTTGTCGGGTTTTTCGAATGAATTCCGTTGTATAGCCGTTCCATTTGAGTTCGTTGAGAACCGTTCTCCTTTCTTTCTTTTGATCTGATTCCAGTGTGCAATGAGTTTCGACTCTTTTCAATAAAGAATTTACGACTGATGCCTTGTGGTTTGCCGGATAGTTGGATGCAAAGTGCAGGTAGCGGCCTGGGTGGGTTGGTTTTCGGTAGACTGAGAATTTTCGGTAGACTGAGGTAGACCAACGGCAATCTAAATTCTCAGTCAGAAAACAAGTCACCGGTCAAGTCAACAGCAGTATGTCTACGCTTTTGCTCACGCAGTACGTGAGCCAAATCATTTGCCGCCTGGAGAGGTGGTCGTTCGGACGGCCGAGGCGGTCCGTGTTGGCGAAGTATCTTCCTTCGCCTCTCTGCCCGTGCAGTGCACCGGTACCGCGTAACGGCGAAACCTGCTGACCACTTCGCCTTCGTAGGTTGGTTGATGCGGGTTCAACCCCAGGTGCCCCAGTAGTCCGATGACGACGCCGGACTTGGCCTGGGGCTGGGGTGCGGTGGATGAACAGCTCTTGAAACAGGAGACATCCGAAGCGATCGCACGAACATTTCCTCCGCAGCCTAGTCACACCACTCTGTGCTCGGACGAAAAATAGAAGAAGAAGACGCCGTTTCGAACGGCTGTGTTTTCTGATGCTCTCGGACCTCACGCGACTACAGCGATTACTTCATCCCAATTGACAAGATTCTTTCACCAAACTCCGGGAAGTCTTCCCGGACATGTGGACATGAATTTCACAGGTGGGAGATCTCGGATTTGCATTCTAGAGGACTTTGAGTGAAATCGGCTGCCGACGCCGCGCTAACCCTAACCTCGACTACGGCGTGGCCGTAGTCGGGCGGACACCGATAGCAACAGCGGGAGCTGCTCGGCTGTTGGAAGAGATGGCTTCGGCCATGCACATAGAAGTCGACAGGGAAGAAGTTGACCCGGCTTTATGCACGTGAGCCAACGGCTGGAAGACGGCCAGGGAGAAGTTGAAGAAAGGACCGCCCGGAAACGGAGGCAAGGCGGCTAAGGCCCCGCCTGACACCAGCTGCAGTCCAAACACGGACGGCGCGGAGCGTACAAAGCGCCCGCCTATTAACAAGGGAAGGCTACTGAAGAAGTCACGGATGCCGGAGCTCCCGCGAAGCGACATGAAGATCGTCATCCGACCACGTGGCGGGCTCTGCGTTAGTGAAGTGACTAGAGTAGAATTAAGTCGAGCTCTGGCGGCGGCAGCACAAGACGCAGCAAAAGAAGCAAGAGAGGACGTCATCTGCCCCAACGGGCACCAAAACATTCTCGTAATAAGCACCCCCCGGCGAGAGAACGCTGATCGTTATGCGGCGGTAGAGCGCATCGACGTCAGGGGAACGGCATACGAAGTCAATACATATGAGGCCGCACCGCATGGAACCGTTAAAGGCGTGCTTCGGGGCATTCCTCTAGAGGACACGGCCATGGACATCCAAGAGCAAGTCGTGCAGGACTATAACCCCGTGGCATTACAAGCAAATCGCATCGGGCAATCTCGGTCGGTGGTCATCGCGTTCACCGGAAAGGAAGTCCCAAGATATGTCAGATACAGCAATCTCCTTACGGAGTGCCCATTATATAGAAAGCAGATTGAGGCATGTCAAGCCTGCGGCCGGTTGGGGCATAGAATGGCTGTGTGCCCAGACCCTAACAAAAAAATCTGTCGAGCGTGCGGAATCGCCAAGCCCACCGAAAATCACGTGTGTGAGTCCAATTGCGGCCTTTGCGGCGGCAGCCACATCACAGCGGGCAGAACATGTAAAGCGCGTTTCAAGACTCCTTTCGTCGTCCGGCAACGCCAATGGGAAAGGAAGCAGCAGAGACGACAAGAACGAGGACGAAGTCGCGGTCTTGGAGGTCCTGCAGGCGGACCCCAACGAAGCGACGGTTCGAGATCAAGGACGCCGACAAGGAGCGCCGACGATCGCCGGCGCAGCCGCTCCCGGTCGCAATCACGGGACGGCGAGCGGGGAAGTTCGAGGCGGTGGAGCGAGCTGAAGGACGGTGTGGCGCCGGCACGGGGACAGCGTTCGAGGTCAAGGGGACGGCCTGGAGAACAAGGATCAGCAACTAAAAAGGTGGGCTGGGCCAATAGGCCTCCCAAATCGCTCGATTCGGAGTTCCCCGCCCTCAACCCCTCCCCCCTCCTGTGAGGCTACAACTAAGGAAAATGCAGAAATTGCGGAGCTTAAGCAGATCATTGCAAAGCAGAACGCACAGATATTAGAACAGAACGCCCAAATTAAGGGTCTGATGAGCAACATAGATCAATTGGTCGCAAAGGCTGACCAAGGGACGGTAAACGACCAGGCAGAAACAAACGCAGCGGCGGAGGCCCCGCGGAAATTGCCTCGTAGGAGCTCACCCCCTCCGACTTCTAGCAAAACACAGGCACCGCAGAAGCAGGAAGCCATGGAGGCTGAAGAGGCTCAGACTAGCGAAACAGCTCAGACTAGCGAAACGGCTACGCAGCCACCCGTTGAAGAACAGAAGCAACTCACGTATGGCGAAACGATCATTCTAGCGGCAATGAAACGCATGGAAGATCGACTTAACGCGATCGAAACTAAACACGAAAAGTATGCGGCACCAGTGGCGGCCATCGAGATCAGAATGAAACCCACATCGTTAAGGCGGCGGTCCCACTCCGGTGGCACGAGCCCCCGTTTTCAGTACTTTTGGAGCAACCGTGGCGGCTCTTCTACTTAAGATATGAAGTTGTCGTATAAACCATAAAAAGCTTAATTCTTGTAGATTCCAACTATATAATAAAGAAATTGATTGGTGTGATTTAGAATAAATGTTGAAGAACAAGCATGAGATACATGGTTTTTGCGAAATGTGTCTCAGTTGTGACCATATTTAGAAGAAACTACCGCACTTACTGCATTGCGGCTTGCTCTGTAGCTTTAGGACATATTTATGGAGTTCCTAGACGTAGCAAATTTATTTTTAATTTTTACTTTTGGGATAATTTGCTTTTCAAAATTCCCAAATATTGCAATCTTCTGTTGTAAACAGCCCGGCAACTACATGCTCAAGGAAGTTAAATTTTGGATAACGTAGAGATCAAGGTATTTCCATTTAGGAGGCTAAATTTTATTCGTGTAACTTTATTAGTTTTCCTAATAATGCAACCGAAAATAAGCAATATTTAGAATTCTGGTTTTATTTTTGCCCAGTTTTGCGGGAAGGTAATAAAGCTGCGAAGCTGCGCTTTAAAACTAATAAAGTTACATGAATGAAATTTTGTGTCCTAAATGGAAATTCCTTGAACTCTACTTTATCCAAAATTTAGCTTCCTTGAGCATGTAGTTGCCGGGCTGTTTACAACAGAAGATTGCAATACTTGGCAATTTCAAAAGCAAATTATCCAAAAAGTAAAAATTAAAAATTAATTTGCTACGTCTAGGAACTAGATAAATATGTCCTAAAGCTACAGAGCAAGCCGGAATGCAGTAAGTGCGGTAGTTTCTTCTAAATATGGTCACAACTGAGACACAGTTCGCAAAAACCATGTATCTCATGTTGTCTTGAGCATTTATTTCTAAATCACATTAATCAATTTCTTTATATTATATAGTTGGAATCTGCAAGAATTAAGCTTTTTATGGTATATACCACAACTTTATATTCTAAGTAAAAGAGCCGCCACGGTTACTCCAAAAGTACTTAAAACGGGGGGCTCGTGCCGCCGGAGTGGGACCACCGCCTTAAAGAAACGAATGAGTAGGATCAAGAAGGCTATCTCAATGAGAAAGGAAAGGCTGGAGACAGCCGCCAACGAGGGCAATGGCTGAAAGTAGAAATAGGACTAAGAAAATGGGCCGCAAAGAGCTCACGACCATTTTTCAATGGAACTGCCGAGGAATAAGATACAAAGACATGGAATTGGCACTTCACATGAATCAGGTTGAAACTAGGCCGGCCATTCTTGTTTTACAAGAGACAAGGGCAATCCCAAAAATTCCGGGATACGTTACATACACCGACCCAACCAAAATGGGTACGGCGATCCTAGTGGAGAATCACATAGCAGCTACTCAACACCTTACTGCTCAAGCAGGGTGTGAGCACACGCTGGTGGAAATACACGCAAAGGAAATTGGAAGTAAAAACAATATTTTCGTTATGAGCGTATACAGCAGACCATCGCAAAGACACTGTGAATTTGATCGAGTTGTGATGGACGCGAAGAAATTGGCCGGGAACAGGGCACTCATGATTTTGGGCGATTTCAACGCGCCGCACACCTTACGGGGGTACAAATTTCAATCCAAGAGGGGAAAAGCTTTGGTCAAGACTGTGAAAGACCTGGACGTTTCTTTACTCAACGAACCCGGAGTAGCCACAAGAAGAGGCAACAGCGTCTCCAGAGATACAACACCAGACCTGTCCTGGCTCAGCGGAATGCTGGATATCTCGTGGAAGTGTGAGGACGTGGACTTGGGCTCTGACCACACCATAATCACACTCACCATACGGGGCCCAGATTTCCGGGCTAAGCTGGGAGCAGCTCGCATAACGGACTGGGATAAGATGCGTGCATACACAACAAGACGGCGAAGACGCGGACGAAGGGGACCCGCATGATACCTCGTACAAGACATGGGCGAAGAGACAAAAGAAGATCCTCGACAAATTCACCCAAGAAATCGCAACTACAACGAAGGTACCTTTCGTCGACAGCAGGCTCGCTCACATGTGGACGGCCGAGCACTCGCTCATGAAGCGCTGGAAGAGGCAATGGCGCAACAGGAAGCTTGCGCGTCGGATAGCCGAGCTTAACAACGAAATTTCGGAATACGTGGCCAAGCTCAGCAAAGAGAACTGGCTGCAGGTATGTGACGGCCTTTAGAGACAGCTGTCTGTGGGCAAGACATGGAAACTGCTGAGGCACCTCATATACCCCGCAAGCAGCAAGACAGCAAGCAACTGGTTGCTGACGAAGGTCCTAAACACATACGACGGAGACAGCAACCGGCTTATGAAGGCCCTAGAAAGCCTATATTTTCAAACGGAGCTAGGGCAACACCCGATCCCGCGAGAATACACAGGACCCAGCAATGAAGAACTGGACAGGCCGTTCACGATCCCCGAGATGTGGACAGCAATTGAGAGCAACAAGAAAAGCGCTCCGGGGAGAGACGCCATCACCTACAGGTTGCTCGCCAACATGAGCGGTAGGACGGCACAATCTCTGCTCGAACATACAAATAAGGCTTGGGAAACCTCTCAACTCCCGTCGGAGTGGAAAGAGGCCGAGGTGCGATTCATTCCCAAACCGGGTAAGGCCCCCGCGATCGAAAACATGAGGCCAATATCGCTGACCTCCTGTGTTGGCAAGGTGATAGAGCGTATGGTACTACGTCGCCTTCAGGAACACCTTGAGGTCTCCGACCAACTTCCGAAGATGATGTTTGGGTTCCGCAAGCATCTATCAACACAGGACATCATGCTTCAGCTTCAAGAGCTGGTAATCAAAAGAGCTACGCGAAACAACCCCAGGGCAATCTTCGCCTTAGATTTCAAAGGGGCGTTCGACAATGTTAATCATGCTAGTATACCCACCAACCTCAATGAGACGAGGTGCGCGAGGCGCACTTTGGGATATGTCAAACACTTTCTGTCCTCCCGCAAGGCACGAATATCAATGGGTGAAGAGCCCATTGAATTGGTATAGCGGGGCACCCCACAGGGAGCAGTGTTATCACCACTCCTGTTTAATCTGGCCTTACTGCCACTGCCACGATTGCTAGACCAAATCGAAAGGATCGGACACGCGTTCTATGCGGATGATTTACAATATGGACGGAGCAAGCGGGCTCCGACGGCTGGATGGAGGAGACACTCCAAGCGGCAGCACTCACAGCGCACGAGTACGCGAAGACCTGTGGACTCAGCTGTGCGCCACAGAAGTCGGAACTCCTCGTAATCCAACCAGAAAAGCCCCGCAAGCACCCCCACCAGACATCTTCATCCAAATTGACGGCACCACAGTCAAGCCGACGGACACATGTACAATTCTCGGACTCTTAATACAAGACAATGGCAAAGCACATGCCGCCATCGCCAAGATGAAGACCAGCGCGGAGAAGATCCTAGCCATGCTGGGAAGGGTTTCAACTAGAAACAGAGGACTCAAGGAAGACGACGCCCTCAGACTAGTGCAGGCATTCATAACATCCAGGATAACATATTCGGCCCCGTATCTTAATCTATACAGGACTCAAAAGAATACACTCGATGCCATCATCAGAAAGGCCACCAAGCAAGCCCTCGGCCTACCCATCTATTCGTCGACCCAGCACCATCAAGCCATGGCGGCACACAACACAGTCGACGAACTCATAGAAGCCCACCTGTCTAACCAGCGACTCCGCCTGAGCCAGACAAATCATGGCCGCGCGGTGCAGGATAAGATAGAGTGGCGCAAGGAGAGAGCAACAATCAAGAGGTACATCCCAACTGAATGGATGACGACAATCACCACCAAGCCCTTACCCCGAAACATGACGCCGGAGAAAAATGATGGCAGGAGAGAAGCCAGAGCTCAGGCGAATAATTCCAAAATGCAGCGATTAGAGGGAGTCCTATACGTGGATGCGTCCCTCGTCAAGGGCAGCAGCAAAGCAGCGGTGGTGGTAACCGACGGGGAACGGTTGGTAAACAGCGCTGCAGTCACACCAGAGAGCCAGAGACAGCAGAGGAAGTGGCCATAGCCCTGGCGCTCGTCCAACCGGGCGCCATGGTAGTGGTTACCGCCTCCAAAAGAGCTTACCGCGGCCACAGGAAAGGGGTTATCTCCTCAGAGGCAGCTGCGATATTAACGAAGAAAAGGGCACCGGAGTGAGCCGTAGAGCTCGTATAGGTGCCTGCCCACACAGCGGTAGCCGGCAACGTCATAGCCGATTACCATGCCCGAGCGATGACCCTCCGGGCAGGGCAGGACGCCAACAACACCAACCCGGTGCTCACGTACAAAGAGATTACCTCCGAGTATAGGGAGGATCGGCGCACCTTCCCCGGGCCGCACCGCACCCTGAGCAGGGAACAACAAACAATCACCAGGCGCATTCAGGCGGGTTCGCTTACCCACCTGCCCTGATGAATACATTCTACCCAGAAACCGAAGAGGACATTTGTCCATTTTGCAAAAATAACACAGGCACCGTAGCAGACATCCTGATGGAGTGCACGTCACTCAAATCCCCTAAACCCCCATCCCCCCGCCGTCCCCCACTACCCCACTCCATGAGTGATGGGAGACCTTACGGTCCAGCCCCGCCCTGTCGATCCAGCGTGCGCTGGCGGCTAGGGGCCTGGAGCTGCTGGCCGTATATGGGTTCCGAAACCAGGGAACCACCCGTTCGTCATCTGAGAAGACGCCGTCATTTGAGCTCAATAAATGTTTTCTCTCCTGTGCTCGGAAAGCATAATTTGCCCGCCACGATGTCTCCGCAGACGAGGGCCTTCGCCTAACTCGTAACATAGCCAGCGCACTGATGTTTTGGAAAGGCAAAAATGACGCTGAAACTCTACGTCGGTCATGTAGGTGAACGGGTCCAGACGGTCATATTGACGCTTGCTGGATGCGTTGACACAGGCTGCTGCTGCCGCCGCCATGTTCGCGAGTTGAGCTCGAGCGGGGTTTCGCGATGTACGAGTTTGGCACGAGTTCGCCTGTCAATCAAAACCATATCCACGCCCCGTGCGAAGCATGTAGCTCTTGTGCGCGCGCCCACCATGGTTGGGCCACGCCCAACTTATTTTTCGGCAACAGCGACGTGGTACGGAACTGAGAGGCATCAATTATTTTGACCAGCGAAATAAAACACGTACAATGCACTGTCATCGGTGATGTACTGACCACCACTATCAAAAAAAGCGTCGACTTTCGCTGGCTTATGCATTTATCTTGTTAGGCTGTGATGCCCCACAACACGGTTCATTGTCTGCATTGTGGCGACGTAGCGCACAGCAAATGATTATCGGCACGTCACTGTAGCTGCTTGCAAGGCGTCGATGGGCCGTAGTGGACGACGATCCTGAGCAGTGTGTAGTGTTTTCCAAAGACAACGTATCGCAGGTGTCATTTGAGATGGCTGCTCTCTCATCAGTGACGTATCGGAGCCGCAGTGTCGCAAACACGGTCAGCGGCAAGCGCAAACACATCCAGTGAGATGGCATTTTTTTCATCATAAGCAGGGTACACTAAACAATTGCAACACCTTCCTGCGTTCGAAGTCTAACTTCCTAACTGCACAAGAGCCCTCCCCCGCCAAATGCAATTGCTGCGATGTCGTTACGATATCCATCTGCGATCGCTGTTAGCTCAGCAGCAGAGGCAATCCGCAATCACATTGGAGTGAACCACTCCAATGTGTACCAGACTCTTCCGTAAAAAACGGAAGAGTCTGGTGTGGTTAAAATTACATGCGAGGCAGACCTAGCTAAAATCTGCTAGTGATGTGGCAACGAACACTTTTGTATCGTATTTTGCTATGATCGTGCCACGAAACCTAGTTCGTCCTGTTTACGCCGACTCTCTTACCTTTTTGCACTTTAATGTACAGTCTGCCCGTAATACACACGATCAGAGAGAAGCATTTCTTAACGAATTCACGTTCAGGTTTGACATAATAATGATAAGTGAGACGTGGTACAACTCAGAAGATGACGTCATTTTCTTGCCCGGATACCAAAGCTTTAAAATAGACCAAACCGCCGTGGCGGATGCAGATGGTGTCGGAAAGGCTTTCATGTCACCTGATTGCAGATCTCTCAAAAAGCACGCCGGACTACGAAGCTCTTACAGTGCAATGTGGATGCTAAGTTTTCGCTGTTTTGTATCGACAACTGATGGTAATAGTGAAAGCTTTCTAGTCTTTTTAGAACAATTACTATGTTATGCTTACCAGAATAGACTGTGCATAAACATAGGCGGTGACTGCAATATAAACTTACTGCATCGAATACAGTTTCCCGCAATCTGATCTTACTCCTTGATTCCTTTGGTTGTGCGAACGTGATAGAAACACCCACTCGAGTCACATGCCTTTCTGAATCCCTCATCGACTTATTTATTACGAACAGCCCAATGCAAGATATCAGTGCTGGTATTGTTGCTGATCTAGGTGATCACTTACCGATATACATGTTTTCTAAACGAAATAATACACTTAAAGCGAGACGAAACCATTGTAAATTTTTCGTCATGCAGGAACTAAATCTAAGAACAATGAATGACTTTCGAAACCAACTTCGAATTCAGTGTCGCCTGGACGCCCGTATTTGAGTGTAACGACGCTGATACGGCCTACGATACGCTTATGCGTATCATAAAAAATACTTACACTAGTTGTTTAAATTAAAAAAAGTAAAAACATCTAGAAAGATACGAAACGTTGGTTAACAAATGAGTGTTTAAAGTTAATTCGTAAAAAAAACAATTATACTCTCACTTTGTGCAGTCAAGAAGCCCGGATGATCTTTTTGCATTTAAGAAATACCGAAACATTGTAACTAAGTTTCTTCGAGATACAAAGAAAGACTATCTGGAAAAACTGTTTAGTGATGCGGATACTAAAGGCGACCTAGTCTGGCGCGCGCTTAATAAGCTCCTAAATCGCGACAGAAGTTGTTATGAAGAGCTCGAGATTATAGAGAATGGGAAGCAGCTAAAGGGTATAGAATTAGCAAATCGTCTGAATGAACACTTTACAAATTTAGTGATAAGCGCTCACAATATAGATGCTCTCAATTTTTGGGTGCGCCCAGTGTAAATACAGCGTTTTTGAGCCTACGACACTGACGAGGTATACTCTGTTTATATCCTTAAAGAACAGTAAGGCACGTGACATTGATGGTCTCCAGATTAAACCAAATAAATTTGCAATAGACTTGTTAGTGCCCGATTTCACCGACGTATTCAATGTTTGCTTGTGTACTGGCGTCTTCCCTACAAAATGCAACAGGCAAAGGTTACTGCTGTGTTCGAATCAAGGGACAGAAATGAAATGTCAAACTATCGGCCGGTATCAATGCTTCCTGTCATATCAAAAGGCTTAGAGAAGGTTATCTGTAAAAGGGTTGTGTCGTTTTGTGAAAAATATCAATTATTATCGCCGCATCAATTTGGGTTTCGTAGGGGCCGATCGACTGAATTAGCTCTATTAACACAGAAGGATTTAATCTTGAACGGCTATGAAGAAACAAAATTAGCATTAGGCGTAGTTATTGATTTTTCCAAAGCCTTAGACATGATCACTCATATCACTCTACTAAAAAAACTCGAACATTACCGATTCCGTGGATTACCCTGGACATTCTAAGGCCGTACTTAACCCATAGGAAACAATGCGTTTACATCTCGGGCGAATACTCAGACTCCCTGAATTTAGAAGCTGGTGTTCCCGAAGGGAGCATATTAGGGCCTATACTTTTCAACCTCTATGTAAATGATTTAACAAACATCAGTAACTTATCACACTATATAATATACGCAGATGATACCAGTCTTTCTTCCAATCATGTAATGTTGATAACTTATCACAACTAGCAAACACTGTCCTTGATAAACTATATTGGTGGAGTAAAGCAAATTCTTTACAGATTAACTCTAAAAAAACCAAAGCTGTCATTTTTGCACCGCCCAAAGACATGTAAATCGTAATCTTAACATATTCCATCGATCAGAACGAATTGACGTCACCGCGCACGTGACGTCAATTCTTCAAATGCTGATCAAAGTGATCTTTGATCAGCATTTAAGCTGGGACAAACACGTAGAACACGTGGCAACAAGTATGGCAGAAGGATGCGGTGCGCTTTGTAGGCTTCGAGATGTCCTTCCATGAAAACTACGGCTATTGCTGTATAACGCAATATTTATTTCTCATGCAAATTATTGTAGTCTTGTATGGGGGACAACGTCACAAAAAACATTCAGACGTTATCTCTTTTACAAAAAAAAGCATTGCGCCATGTTGCTTGTATTTCTTACTACAGTCATACAAGGACCTTTTTTCTAAGTTTAATGTTCTCCCATTTCATTACAATTATCAGTTTATTCTTGCTATGAAATATGAAGAAAGCGTAAAACGAGGCCACACGGGATTTACTGATCTTTGCAATCTAAGCAAACCTCATCGCATCAAATACGACATTCGGGAGCGAGAAATTTGGGTCGTGCCTTTTTCACGAACTAATCATGGAAAGGACAGACTATCGTGCCGAATATCGGTATGGACTGGATCTTAGGACTGTTTCACGTCGAATTCTGAAAGAATACTTCATTAGCCGTGCGATTGCTTGTGAATAGTGTATGTTATTTGCGTTTCCTTTTCTTGCTTGGAATAATTTTGTATCTGTCTTGTATGTGAAAGGACTTTTATATATTATGTACCTGAAAAAATGTATTGCTTCATGACGTTACATAAATCTCTAATTTCTGCTAGGAAAAGGCCTGTATTCTTGGTAAAAAAATGGTTATAGTGTATGTTTTTCAAAATGTATGTATTGTTGCGTGAAAAAAAGTTCACAAAATGTCTTCTGCCAAGTACTGTAGGGGCAGGGGCCTTTGTCAAGCCACTTAAAATAGCGGCTTTTTGCTCCTGTCCTAGGATTTGTACATTCAAAGATGAATGCTGAAATAAAGGAATGGAATGTAATGGAACCACACACTCAAATTATGCGTACATGCGCACGGAGGCACCTTCAATGCGCAAGCGATGACAAGCGATGAATTTGTCGCTGGGCAGCACGCTCTCTTTCGCAATGCATCGCGGAGGCTTCGCGCACGCAGATAAACTGGAGCATTTTCATTGTGATGCGTCACTACGGAACCTAAAGTACCGCACAGCCCTCTTGAAGCGACAGCCGTTGCTCCCGTCTCTATGGCTAGAGTGTCGTTTCAGTTGGTAAAGCGATGGCCTTAATAGCCGCCTTAGTGAAGCACCTGCGGTGAACAGCCATGCCGCCGCGCTGCGTTGTCATTCCCCTAATAGACAGGGAATGGACAGATCATTGGCATGACTGACTTCATCGAACATAGAACTGCAGCGCCCCTGGTGACTGCTCACTGTATGAACTCCCTCGTGCGTGCAACCCTCTAGAATGCACCCGCTTGTAAGCTTTCGCCTCACTTTCGCCACTCGCGGCAAATTGCAAAATTTAATAATTCGCTCGATATCCGTTTGTTTCACAAATTTACAGCATTCAAAACGAAAAACCAATATTTAAGAAATAAAATGTTCGTTATTTTATTTGTTGTATTTTAAAGTATTCGACTGAGGGAAAGTGTAGGTGCAAAAATGAACCGCACGTGCCCTTTTCGCATTCGACGGAGGATGAACGATAATGCCCGAAAGAGGAGGCACGTCCTTGACGCGCCCGAGAAAGGAGTGGCAAGCGGCTCACGGCAAGTGTGCAAGTAGACAGCGGGACAGTGAAGGTGTTGCTAAATTGCGATATTACGTTGAAACAATACGCGGCGCTGTCGCGTTTGTTGCGCAGTCTTCTGTTATTGAAGCGCGGAAACACTGCGCCGCGGGGTGCGCTGCTGTTGTCATACGTGGCTTTATCTCTACATCTCTTTTTGCCGGCTGTTTTTGCACGTTCCTTGCTATCTCCGTTCACTGACTGCCATCGAGCAAACTCGGGTAAAACTAGTGCGTGCGAACTAGAAACTCGGCGCATCCTGCATAGCACCCTGGAACACGCATTCGCCTCACTGCTGCAGTATTCGGCCATTACCTCCCTCATGAATCCTACACCGGCGATATAGCATGTGACATTTGCGCTTCCTATGAAAAAAAATTCACAGCCCTTCCACTACTGGGAAGATGGAAGCCAGCGAAGCTGTGACTATTATGGGTCTGCTATAGGGAATATTCGTGTAGTGAATTTATCTCCAAAGAAAATCCAGCGCCGCATCGATACGCTGCAATCTCAGAAGTGGAAATCCTTTGCGAGTCCTTGGATCCTCGAAAGCCTCTGTCCACATATGGAGAACTCTGCCTGGCCGACAATCGCCGCCACAACAGCCATCCTTTTAAGTCTCTTGCCCTGCATCAAAGACAACGTGAGATCGACGTTGCTGAGGATTTCTGGGCAACAATCGCTGGCTTGCCATCACGACCTGTACCATTAGCACGTGATGTTGCGGCATCCAAGGACTCTCGCATGGATATCTTGTTCTCTATGGAGGAGCTCGAAGCTGCGCTGGCGACTTGGAAGTCATCATCGCTTGGGCCCGACGGTGTCACATACAAGGCACTTGGAAACCTTGGCCACAAAGCCCGCAGTGTACTCTTGGAGAGATACAACGAATCCTGGCGTGAAAGATTGATTCCTTGTGAGTGGAAAGTCAGCCGTCTAATACCTTTACTTAAGAGCTCTAAATCTCCATTAGACTTGGCATCGTACCGTCCCATCGCTCTTGCCAGTTGCGTTGGGAAACTAATGGAAAGGATGGTGTTGACGCGTCTTGAATGGTATTTGGATCACAATGAGGTATATCCGAACGCAATGGCGGGCTTCCGGCGCAGTCGTTCATCGGTCGATAACGTGCTTGATTTGGTAACATCTATTCACACCAAAAGAGCATGAAACGTTTAACGGTGGCGATGTTATTGATGTGAAAGGCGCATATGATATTAGCGCACCAAGCAATCCTCGATGCTTTGATCGATGTGGGCATTGGTGGCCGTGCACTGCGCTGGATTCACAGCTATTTGGAGGATAGATCCTTCTTCGTACTTACAGAAGATGGAATGACATCCCACCATGTCCCCAGCAAAGGTGTGCCACAAGGCGGAGTGTTGAGCCCCACGCTCTTCAACGTAGCACTGCTAGGCCTTGTTGGATCATTGCCAAGGACGGTTCATATATCCATCTATGCAGATGATATCTGCATCTGGGCGGCGTAACTCGTCCGCAGATACGAGCGAGACTGCAGAAGGCGGTCACTCAAACGTCGGCCTATCTGCGTATGAAAGGCCTAGAATTATCCTCCGAAAAGTGCCGATTAGTCGCATTTACGCGCAAAACAATGACTCCATATGTTATACGCATAAATGGAGAAGTAATTGCTTGCGAAACAAAATACCGTTTCATTGGAGTCATCATCGATCGCGATTTGTTTTCATATATGAAAAAGAGGTTGACTGCAATAGCACATGTATTCAAATTTGTCGGCGGAAAGTCTTGGGGTGCATCTGTGCAATCGATGCTACAGCTGTACCATGCATTATTTATGGGCTTCCTAAGATACAGCCTGTCCATGCTGGGAAGCACCACTAAAACGAACCTTTGAACACTCCAGAGTATGCAAGCCCAAGTTCTACGGACGTGCCTCGGCCTCCCTAAGTGTGCATCCACAGCGGCCACAATCGCCATAACACGTGACCACCCTGTATCAACGCACTTTGCAGTCGACGCTCTAAGAGTGCACATTCGACATGTCGCAAGGATACCCTTTCACCATCTTGCTTGACTGACAACAACTAGGCCGCTACGAGTTTTAGCCGTCTCCTGACTATACACGGAGCATCGCTACCATCGAATTACGTCCCTGCAGCATGGCCTTCGTTACCACTGTGGTCTCTGCATTCACCTCGAGTATGCCTCAACATTCCAGGCGTAAAAAAGAAGGCAGAAATGCCGTCAGCAGCATTGAAGCAGGCAGCATTGCTACTACATGAGGTCCACAGTGACCGCTTACATGTTTACACAGATGGGTCGGTCATGCACTCCAGTTCAGCAGCTGCAGTACTTGCCCCAGCAAAATCTACAGTAATAAAATTCCGGACATCGCACTTGACATCGACGACGGCTGTCGAACTTACAGCTCTGTGTGCAACAATGAAATTTATCGAACAGGAACCGCCCCAGAAATTGTCTATCTTCTGCGATTCCAAGGCCGCCCTCCAGAGTTTGCTCTCTGCACTACGCCGTGGGCCCCACGAACGACTTGTCGCGGACACACGCGAAATTTACCATCAGGCAGTTGACAAAGGACATGAGATTTTCTTTCAATGGCTGCCAAGTCACTGTGGTATCTTTGGAAACGAGCAAGCAGACGCAGCCGTTCGATCTTCACATACCAGTACCGATTGCGTCGCTATCCCTATGTCCAGAACAGACGCAGCAAGAAAGCTCCGTGCGCTTGCTCGCGAGCTTACGTTAGCCCACTGGAATTCAACGGACTTTAAAAACCAGCTTGACATTGACTCCACAGCCGTGGGTTATCACTGGCGACTTTAATGCCCACCATTACCTATGGGGAAGCTCCAAAGTGAACTCTAGAGGCAGAACATTGGTGTCCTTTGCCTCTGAACACGAACTTTGCCTGTCAAATGATGGAAGCCCCACTTATCTGCGTGGATCAGTGTATAGTAGCTGCTTGGACCTTACCTTCGTTTCGCGTTCGTTTTCGAGAAGAGTGCACTGGTTTTCGGATTTAGAAACGCGAGGTAGCGACCACATCCCAACTTATTTGAAGATTGAAGGTCTGACTAGCTCCAGGTCCCCCAGAGCCGTCCAGTGCACCGATTGGCCTAAATACAAAGTAATCATGGAAGACTACTGTAGTGACGGTACCTCCTGCAACCTAGAGGGCGCGATAAAGGATGCCATACAAACAACCACGCATTCGCCTTTGAAGAGTTCTGCCCGCACCAATTTCGACATCGAACTCGAGAAACTTCGAGCAATTCGCCGTCGTGCGGAACGAAGATATAGACGCACGAAGACCACTCATGACTTGAGATTGGCGAGACGAACACAAAAGAAAATACAGCGTCACATGAACAAGCTGGCTTCCCGACAATGGGTATCCTTTTGCGAATCCCTGGATCCGCGAAAACCTTTATCGCTTATATGGAGGACTGTTCGTGGCCTTCGCACAACCTTTGGTCAGCGCCACCCGTTTAAATCTCTGGCACTACAATTACAATGTAGGGAGATTGACGTCGGTGAATCTTTCTGCAGAAAGATTGCTGGCGAGGCAAATTCCGATGGAACGGGAACGGGGACGCTAGACCACCCACTGCTCTCACGCGATCCCCGCATGGATTGCCCGTTTTCTATGGAAGAACTAGAAGCTGCGCTGGCTTTGTGCAGGCGTTCTTCAGCGCCAGGACCTGACGGCATTACGTACCGTGCCTGTGTAACCTAGGAGACCAAGCTCGGAAGGCACTCTTGCTCCTATACAACGACTCCTGGCAGACGGGTACGGTTCCGCAGGAATGGAAGTCAAGTCGCCTCATTCCACTTCTCAAAGCTGGCAAGTCGCCTTTGGACATTTCCTCATACCGTCCTATCGCACTTGCAAGTTGCGTTGGAAAAACAATGGAAAGAATGATTTTAACACGTCTGGAATGGTACTTAGAGTACTATGAAATCTACCCAGACGCTATGACGGATTCAGGCGTGGCCGTTCGTCAACAGACAACGTTGTTGACTTGGTAACATTTGCGCAACACCAGAAGGCCAGTAAACGACGATCTGCTGCTCTGTTTCTAGACGTAAAGGGGCTATGAATGTCACCCATGAAGCCATCCTCGGCGCGTTAGAAGCGTAGGACTTGGTGGTAAGATATATGTGGGTCTGCAGCTACTTACAGAGAAGATCATTCTACGTGCACACTGAAAATGGCCCGACATCCGAGCATTACGGTAGCCGAGGAGTGCCTCAAGGCGGAGCGCTTAGCCCGACGCTTTTCAATCTAACCCTCATTGGATTAGTTGACAACCTGCCAAGCACCGTACGACTTTCCATCTATGCGGACGACATCTGCATTTGGGCATCAGGTGTAACACGACTTCAGCTTCGCGCTCGGCTTCAGAAGGCAGCCACAATGACATCTTGCTACCTTCGTCAACAAGGACTTGAACTTTCATGTGGAAAGTGCGCAATGGTGGCATTCACCAGGAAACCAATGTCTGCTTACGGAATATCAATTAACAGACAACTTATACCACACAGCAGAAGTCATAGGTTCCTGGGAGTCGTAATGACAGAGACCTGTCTTGGACTCCGCACGTGAATTACGTGAAAAAGCGGCTGTCTCCTATCTGTCACCTGTTCAGGTTCCTTGCAGGAAAAAGTTGGGGCGTATCCATACACGGTATGTTACAGCTGTACATGGTGTGTTCGTTGGATTCCTGCGGTACAGCTGCCTGCAATATCCAACACCTGCAAGACTAACCTCCGTACGATTCAAAGCATTCAAGCCCAAGCCCTTAAGATATGTCTTGGCCTACCACGCAGTGCGTCAACGGCTGAAACCATTGCCATTGCCAGGATTACCCAATCACGACGCACATACCGTTGAGACAATGCGTACGCATCTCAGACACTATGCAAGGACCCCTTCCCACCACCTGGCGAGCCTCACTGCTGAAAGGACCTGCTCGACATTTAGCGCTACTGTCAGTGCACATCGTGCATGGTTTACTTCAGGGTACGCACCTGCGGCCAAGCCAGTGCTTCCTCCGTGGTGTTTGAGCAGTCCACAAGTACATATAACAATTCCAGGATTCCAGAAGAAGTCAGATGTACCGGCCCCTGCTCTAAAACAACTGAGCTTACTCCTCTTGCATGAAAAGTACAGCAACCACGTGCACATCTATACCGATGGGTCGACTACGTCGTCCAGTTCTGGTGGTGCGGTGGTTATACCAACGCGAGGAATAACACTGCGGTTCAAGACATCGCATGTCACGACCTCAACGGCGGCAGAACTAACGGCTCTGCGTCGTGCACTAGAATTCATTGATTCTGAAAGACCTACAAAATGGGCGGTGTTTTCAGACTCAAAACCGGCATTACAGTGCATGCAGTCAGTTCTCCGACGCGGCTGTCATGAACAGTTGACATACGAAACCGTAAAACTTCACCATCACGTCCAACAAAAAGGACACGAGGTTGTATTTCAATGGGTACCTGGTCATTGTGGAATCAGTGGCAATGATTCCGCAGACAACGCTGCTCGCACATCACACCAAGAAGAGCTCAGCGTTCCAATTCCACTTTCGAGGACAGACGCCGCAAGGCAGCTTCGACACCTGGCACGCAGTCTCTCACTGATCGAGTGGAACTCGCCAAACCTACGACTTACACGACTGTATCAATTAAACCCGTCACTGCAACTCCGACCTCCATTCGGACTTCCTCGACGTGAAGCTTCGCTTCTCTGTCGCCTTTGGTTAGGAGTTGCCTTCACAAAGGCATACTCTACATTAATTGGAGTGACCGACAGTGCAGCATGCGAGGTCTGCGGCACCGACGAAACTATTGACCACTTGCTGTGCCACTGTCCACGATATGCCCAAGAAAGACAAGAACTTGCTAACGCGTTAAAAAAACTGGACAATCGGACGCTTTCCGTACAGGTGCTGCTGGAACACCGTCCCCATCGCTCGTCGGCCCATAAAGCGGTGAAGGCACTTTTGTGCTTTTGAGGACGACGGGCTTGTGTCAACGTCTGTGACTATTAGTGCACTAACACACGCGTCAGCGAACTAACCGCTCATTTCCCTTCTTTACTTCCCTCCTCTCTCTCCCTGTCATCTTTGTGTTCCCTCTTCCCATTCCCCCGGTGTAGGGTAGCCAACCGGACGTTATCCTGGTTAACCTCCCTGCCTTCTGCCTTTCTCTTGCTTCCTCCTTCCCTTTAAAAACCAGCGCCTCTGTTCCCTGGATCCTAATCTGAAGCTCCGCCTTCCACATGGCTTACCACGACGGGAGGTAACTCTCATTTGCCGCCTAAGACTTGGAGTAGCTTTCACCAACGCGTACTCCTGATGGCAATGGCCACAGTCCATATTGTGAAACTTGCGGGTGTAAAGAGACTATAGCACATATTCTGTGTGATTGTCGTCGTTTTAGTGCACAAAGGAAAGTCCTCAGAACCACGCTCGACAAGATAGACAACCGTCCCCTCACGGAAACCAGAATTCTTCGTCCCTGGTCCCAGCCGACGTCGGAACTAACTGCTTTAAAAGCGCTAGTACGCTTTTATTGCGATAGCAATTATATGGACACTCAAAAGCAGATTCTGCCGTCGGCGTCGCCGTCGTTGTCGCCGTCTCCGTCGCCGTGAGGTTCCGTATGACTTCAATGGTGATGAAATCGTCGCCGCGCGCCGAATGCTGTATGTGCGAGTGAAAGGGAGCGAGGGGCGCGCGCTTTCACGGGGAGTGAACGCACGGCGAAGAACAAACGCGCGTTCTGCGCCGTGCTCCCTTAAGGGCTGCAGAAGTAGGCGTCTCTTTCCTCCTTTACAATCACCATATATGTAGAGCAAACGCGCCTTCTTCCTACGCGCGAGAGGCCGTTGGGGAGGGGGGGGGGGAGGCGACGTTTAGCTGCGCACCAAGTGCCTATTTATATCAGAGGCTCCGGCGACAGTCACCAACGCCGCACGCATTTTGAGCGAACGCGGGCAAAACGCCGACGGCGTCGACAACAGTTCTGCGTGTTGCCGGTGCTGCTGCATGTCCAAGTTTATACAGCTGATAAAGCTAATATCATTACTCCGTATAGCTCTCTACAAATTTGCTATCGCAATAGATGCTTCGCCTTTCAGGTGAAACTGCGACAACTTTTTTAAAAGAAACAGGACTTCATGAAAAACTATAGATTTGTGCGGACAGATGTGTTTTTTTGTCCTTTTTGCTTTGTTTTCTTCTTTTTAATCTTCTCTTGTTTTCTAATCTTTTCTGCCCTTACCCCATCCCCCCGTGCAGAGTAGCCAACCGGACACTTAACCTGGTTCACCTCTCTGCCTTTCGCCTCTTAATTTCCTTCCTTCCTTATCTTCATCATCCTATATTTTTGCCCACTGCAGGAGGAAGGCCTCTCCCTGAGACCTCCAATTACCTCTGTCTCCTCCAATTAGCCCTGTCTAGTGAATTTATCATCATCATCAGCCTATATTTATGTCCACTGTAGGACGAATGCTATCTCCGATTACCCCTGTCTTGCGCCAGCTGATTCCAACTTGCGCCTGCAAATTTCCTAACTTCATCACCCCACCTATTTTTCTGCCGTCCTCGACTACGCTTCTCTTCTTCGGTATCCATTCGGTAACTCTAATGGTCCACCGGTTATCGATCCGTATACGCATTACATGCCTGCCCAGCTCCATTTATTGCGATAGTAATTTATGGACACTTCAAGCGGATTTCTGCCGTCGCCGTGAGGTTCCGTATAAAGTCCAAGGGAGATAAAATCTTCGCCGCGCGCCGTATGTGCGAGTGAAAGAGCACGTGGGACGTGCGCCTTTACGGAGAGCGAACGCACAGCGGAGATCAAACGTGACTTCTGTCGCGCGAACGGCCGTGGGGGTATGGTAGGGAGGGAGGGGGGGGGCGTCTCTGCACTGCCAACAAATGCGTTCTTGTACTTTGCGCCTGTGCCGGCAGTCGGTGTTGTCGCGCGCACCGTATCTTGAAAGCGATCTGCACACGGCTCTGACCTTTGTATGCGCTGTGCCTTACGCCGCTTAGTTTCCATTTAAGCGATAGACGACGCGAAACTGCGCTCGCTGCGGCGGCCGCGCGTCCCCACGCCCGCGTTTTGACAGTGGTGTCTGCGGTCATCGAGTCTATTCATGTTTGCTTGTGCGCGCTGACACCACGCTTGTTAATTCAGTTAGTAAGCGAATGTGTCAAGTTTATGCAGCCGATAAAACTGCTATCCCTTCTCCTTATAGCTCTCTACTAATTTGATATCGCAATTGATGGTTCACCTTTCGGGCGAAACTGCAACATTTTTCTCTTATGTGAACTAGTATATCGGCTAGCCCAGTTTGCTCTCTGATCCACACCGCTCTCTTCCTGTCTCTTAACGTTAGGCCTAACATTTTTTGTTCCATCGCTCTTTTTTATGGTCCTTAACTTGTTCTCGAACTTCGTTGTTAACCTCCAAGTTTCTGCCCCACATGTTAGCACCGGTAGAATGCAATGATTGTACACTTTTCTTTTCAACGACAGTGGTAAGCTCCTATAGTCAGGATTTGGTAATGCCTGCCGTATGCACTCCAACCCAATTATATTGACTATATTGAGCGTCTTCGGCATGATCATCGAAGAGCAAGGACACCGGCGTCTTATTTTCGCCCGGTGTGATAACCAAGTAGTGTGTTTGCTGCGCTAAGTCCGGCCCATCGTCATGGAAAAAGCGCATGAGCCACAGCGTTGATAGCCGCGGCACACAGCGCGGCATCATCAGGATCCTCACGTCAGGATCCTGGAAGATGTGCTTAAACGAGCGTCCGTCCCTAGCGAGTCCGAAGGGCAACTGCTGATAACAGCGCGATCTCTACGTCACGAGACAAAGGGGCACTACAATTGGTGGGACGCGCCGCTGCCGCGTATCGCGACACTTGTGATAAAGGCATCGGCGCTGGCGAGGGGTATAACAATGGGCCATCCTTCACCCGTTTTGAAGATAGCGCCAACCTTTCCCTTTCCCTCAAGAACCACTTATCATCATCATCATCTGCGCTAAGGCACACCGGGGCAAACCGCCACGCACATGGAGCCAAAGCACCACCCAAGGCCAAAACAAATGCTGCTGATGATAGTTCTTTTTCTACACGCGGACACGATCCTGGAGAACTTAGCCCTTAACAGCTTCGCTGTAATTCGCTGTAAAAATTAAAGCCCCTCCCCTACCGGAAACACGGGTGCATGCGAAGCTTGTCCGACCTTAGGGTGGACAAGCACGTTGGTTAGCTTTTTCTGCATTTGAAACGTTCACGGGTCCGCTGCCGCTGCCGTTCCTTCAACGCAGCCTGCTCTTCGGCAAACGAACCAACGCGGCCTCCCTGTGACTGCCGGGCCTGAACTGGCGGGAACGGTGGGCGCGAGGCGACGAAACACGCGATCACCCCTTTCTTCTCCTCTGGAGGAAGGGAACGCCGAGCGTTTGGACGCCTGTGATTGGCTGGGGTAAGGCGTGTTCGCACGGGCCAGTTGCGGGCGCCACGTCTACTTCTTCATGCGTATAATACACGCTTTAGAAGGCGCAACCGACAGTTGCTGAATCGGTTATCGTGATGGTCTCGCAATCGTGAGGTCGGTGGTTGGATTCCCCAGCCCTACGAGCAATTTTTATTTTGGCATGGCTTGGGTTTCCGTTCGCCAACACCGACGCCGACACGAGTGAGGCAATACAAGCTTCGCTTTAAAAAAAATGTCACAGTTTCGCCCTAAGGGCGAAGCGATGAATGCGATAGCAACACAGCAATGTCATACGAAGTAAGGTGAGCGGCTTTGGTAGCAATATAAATTGTAGTAAACATGAGCTGATTAAGTAAGCAGGTGTGCTGCGGCGCAAGTAGACCGACATGAAGAGAGACTCGATGACCACGAGAAGGCGCGTGTGAAACGGTGGTGTTGATGAGAAGCGCTTCCCGTGGGCAGCGCGTGCGAAGGGACACACCTGTAGCACTGCCGACCCGGGCAGCATTGCATGTGTAGCGTGCGTTGGAAAATGTGGCCCGACTATTACTAATGATTGAACAAGCGTGGTGCAGACAACGACCGTCAAAACGCTGGCAGCGAGCGGATATATACGCCGCAGCAGCGGCGAAGGTACGTGCGGTCTATCGCTTCAACGGAAACTGAGCGGCGAATGCGCATAAAGGACAGAGCCGTGTGGAGATAAGACACGGTGCGGTCGAACGAACGACGAGCGCGGTTGTTGGCAGCGTAGAAGTGCGCCCCCTCCCCCCCCCCGCTCCTTCCGGCGCTGGCTTCCCGCTTCCTTGCTTGCGCGTGGGAGAGATAAGAGACTGTGCGGACGAGCGACGAGCGCGGTTGTTGGCAGAGAAGTTCCCCCCCCCCCTGCTCCCTCCGGCGCTGGCTTTCCGCTTCCTTGCTTGCGCGTGGGAGATTGAGTGCGTTCGCTCTCCGTGATAGCGCGCGTCCCCGCACGCTGCCTCTGGGGCATACGGCGCGCGGCGAATTTTCTATACGGAACCTCACGGCGACGGCGACGACGACGCCGACGGCAGAAATCCGGTTCAAGTGTCCATATAATTGCTATCGCAATAAAATCATCGACTCGATGCACTAAGGTCTGAAGGTAGTGCAGAAAAGGTGTTAAGTTGATGTCAGTGGGAAAAGTACGGCTTCATACGAAACACGTGCGTAACCTCGGGCAATGCCGTTGGCGTTTGGAGCAGTGAGGACTGTCGCGAACAACTTCATAATTCACATCACTGATGCGGCACAGAACTGTGTACGTTGCGAAGTATCTCCGCAGGAGCTTCTGAGATAGCCCCCACCGACGAGTAGGAGTCCAGACCCACCCCTCGTCGCAAACGTTGCACGTGACGGGTCTGTGGTTGTACTGTCTGGTATTGTAGTCATGTTGTTGGATTCGCAAACGCGCAAGCTGTCCGGCTTCCCCTGCGCGTTGCGTAAACTCCTCGGCACCAATCTCATCATCACCGCACTCGTGCGGTGGCATCGCGTCCAACATTGTAAGTTCCCGGCCGTAAACGAGGCTGGCAGGTGTCACCCGCGCTCTCTTGACGAGCTGTGTTTTACGCATGTGTAACCGAAGTTAAAATCTCAACCCAGTTCTTGTGGTAGATGTCGATGTACATGCTCATCATGTCAGCCACAGTCTTATTCAAACGTTCTGTCAGTCCATTGGGTGTGATAAGCTGTTGTCTTTCGATGATTGGTACCACTCAGTCACAAAACGGCATCCAGAAGCGTGGCCGTGAACGCCGTACCTCTATCTGTTATGACATCTGCGGGCGCGCCATGCCTAAGGAAGACGGCTTCAGAGAAAAAATCGTGGTGTTTCGGCTTCTGTTCCCCGTTGGAGAACAACTGTTTAGGCGTATCGAGTGAGACAATCTGTGGCAACGATTATCCATCTATTGCCGGCAGTAGGCATTGCAAATTTACCTGAAAGGTCTATGCCAATTTCTGTGAACGGCGCTTCCGGTATCTGAACAGGATACAGCAGTCAAGCCGGCTTGACGGGTAGAGCTTTGCGGTGCTGCCAATCCAGGCATGTCTCACGACTGGCGCGAGTCTCGGCCAGTAGTACTTTAGCCTAATTCTTGACAGTGTGCAGGTGTAGCCCAAGTGACTAGCGGTCGGCTCGTTGTGACAGGCATGTAGGACTTCGTGCCGAAGAGATGCGTGAATGACGAGTAGATAGCTGCTGCAATTAGGTGAAAAGTTCTTTTTATAGAGAACGTCGTGGCGCAAGCAAACGAAGGCAGCCCTCTGGCGAATAACTCGGCACGCTGCTTTTTCTTCCCTCTAAGTAATCAATAAGAGGACCAGTTGAAGGGAAATCTTGGAACCCCAGCTGCACGATAGTGGCAAGCTCGATAAACATGATCTGCTACGCCGCAATGAAAGCATGGTGGCCGGCGGTCAGGGATGCGCCCCAAATCGGCTTTCCGAAGCGGGTTTGTCAACTCCTCAGGTGCGGAGTTGACAAACCACAGGCAACTCCGAAGGTGCGAAGTTGCCTACGACATTCTTTTGTCCTGTGGCACAATCTATATCAGTCGACGGGAACGCGTGCGAATGATAGATTTAGAGAGCACGCCTTAAATATTAGAAAGAAGGAACGAACACATTTGTCGGATCATATGAACTCTTGCGTATGTGAGGCATCCTTCCGGAGAGGAAAAGATTCTTGGTAAAAGCCACAGTAAGCAGGCCCATACTGGAAGCATATCACATAAAACACAAAAAGGAAGATTGCGTCAATGAACCTTCTTTAAGTCTGTATACAAAAGAATTTGGATTCTTCAATGCGCATATCAATTAGTCTGGCATTTCTTATACATATGTTTTATCTTGTATGTTTCCATAAACGCCTGCGCATGTATCTTTCACAATTATTTCATGACGAGGTTGTGGAATAAACAGTTGAATGTAGTGCCTGTCAAGTGTTAGACATTCCTTCTGTGCCGTGTCTTTTTTGCGCCTTAAACAAGTATGCACCAATTATGCCAAAAGAAAGTTCTTCGAAACTGTCACCTGTCTAACCCCGTGTGATGTGCGACTACTTCACTGGTCATTCACCTCCCCAGAGTAGAATGACCCCTCAATTTTTATTGATATGGCAATTATAAGGACACTTCAGGCGTATTTCTGCCGTCGCCCTGAGGTTCCGTATAAAGTCCAAGGGCGATAAAATCGTCGCCGCGCGTCGTATGCTGTATGTACGAGGGAAAGCGTGCTAGGGTGAGCCGGCGATCGCGGCTCTATCTCGCGCACACAAGGGAGGAAAGCGCGCCGTCTTCCATTCGCGCGCAACGCTCCGGAGGAAGGGCCGGGAGGGAGGCGTTCTACTCCGCACGGCCCGAGCGCGCGCCCGCCCGCCGGGCCGCAAGGCTCCGGAAAATTCCGGGGGGAAGGCAGGGCGGGCGGCTGCGTTCTACGCCGCGGGCACCCGCCTGGGCGGCTGTATCTTGAAAGCCATCACCGGCGGGGACAAAGTCCGCCCTGCGCAGTGTTCTCACGGCTTTGTTCGCGTTGATGCGAGCGGCAGCACGAAGGACAATTCGCTCGCTGCTGGGGTGCGCTTTCTCACTCCAGCGTTTTGACAGCGAGTGTCCGCGGTCATCGAGTGAGATGCGCTCACGTTTGCTTGTGTGCACGTGACACCATGCTATTTAATGTAGTAAGTGTGCCTATTTATACAAGTTTATACGGCCGATAAAACTACTATGCTTACTTCGTATAGGTGCCCACTATTTTGCTATCGCAATAGTTGCTCCGCCTTTCGGGTGAAACTGCGACTTTTTTGTCAATGAGCATTTGTGCAAGCCTCATGCGGCTGCATTCCGAAGCCATCGTCAGAAAACGCCAGTACAAGTTGCGGTTTGTTTGGACCATGTGACATCGCCAGAGAGCTGTCCGAGTAACCATTCCATCAGTGTGCATGGGATCAAGTGAGCATCCCGCCTCGTTCCGCTCTCATTTCTGTCGGCACGAAAAACACTGGCACACGTAGAATGCGCGGTCGAGGGCGACCAACATCTTCTGCTGGACCGTGACATATGCGTCGCAAGAGGAATCGCTCGACAGCATGGAGGGAAAGCGAAAGTAAGGCTGACAAACTTCAACCAGATTTACAAACACCTCAGCAAGGGCACGACAGTCGTATACATAGCGGAAATTCTGGAAACCAGCAATGCGTTCGTCCTATCGGATTCTGCAGCATCTGCCTTGACGACCAACGTTCCCGAACCAGCCTTTGACATTACTCCGACTCTCCCCATGAGTAAGCAGCAACAGCTCAAAAGTCTTATCCGACGATACAAAGACAACTTCTTGATGTCAACGAGAATTAGACAAACACCAGTTGCTAAGCATCGCACAATAACCGAAGCGAGTGCGCTAGGCTACTCCCCTACCGAGTTTCCACGCGGGAACGAGACGCCATAAACAACAAGTCGATGACATTCTACGCGACAAAATCATCCAGCCGTCGAAAAGCCCGTGGCTGTCTCCTGTTGTTTATGTGAAGTAAAAGGACAGAACCTTGTGATTCTGTGCGGATTAAAGCCGGCTGAACAAGATCACTAAGGACGTATACCCTCCCACGGATAGACGACGCAGTGGACCGGCTCTGCATCGCTAAGTATTTCTCATCAATGTATCTCCAGACCAGCTACTGGCAGACAGAAGTCGACGAGAGGGATCGCGAGAAGACCGCCAATCATCACCCCGCACAGCCTCTTCGAGTTCAAGGCCATGCCATTCGGACTGTGCTCGGCACCTGCAACGTTCCAGAGCGTCACGGACACAGTATTAGAAGCCCTGAAGTGGCAGACCTGTCTCGCCTGCGTCGATTACGTCGTCGTCATCGCAGGGTATTTCGACGATCACCTTAGGTGGCTCGGGACAGTACTAGAGGCCATAATATCGTCAGGGCTTACTCTGAAGCGGGAGAAGTGTCACTTCGCTTACGGCGAGATTCTGCTCCTGGCCCAAGCCATCAGCGAATCTGGAGTCCGTTCTGATTGGCATAAGACACATTCCATCGCTGACTTTCCACAGCCCCCCGACAAAAAGGAAGTGCACAGATTTCTTGGCCCCTGTGCCTAATAGGCACCGGGCGGCCGTTGTAAGGCGCCAGCGGCGCGCCGGCGATATGCTGGCGAACAGCGCCGCGAACGGCACCTGTCAGAGCATGGCATGTGAAGCAGACGACGGGACGATCGCGCTCGGTGCTTCCAGTGATTTGGCACTGCGGGTTTTAAGGGCTGACGCACCGGAAAACGCATTTTCGTGTGTCTGTCTTTGAGAAAGGTCGTCACTTGTACGAGGCAGATCACATTCGTGGCATCAGGTAATACATAAAGCAGAAAACGAGCGCGAATTGCGTTGCAAATCCACTACGCGAACGGAGCTCACCGCGGCAAGATAACACGTGGAACTCCAGCAGTTATATTCCAGATGTTATTTGCTGTGCGCGTTAACATTCTCGCGTATTTAATTATGTAAATAGGCGAAGAACACAAAAATTATGGAGAGAAAAAAAAAGTAGACATACGTCTTCCTTATTCTGTTTCTTGAGCTACTTCGCCGATCGGACATGTGTCAGTCGCTCTCTGTCCGTTGTAGTTCTTTTATCTTTGCAATGCTTCCCCATTCTTAATTTCTTATAAACTAGCCCACTCTTCAGTTACTGCCCATTTTATAGCTTAGCGCGACGGGGCCGTCGGTGGCGCGAGTGTGATCACGCCACTGCGTTGGCGTTCGCCGTCGATGCACAGCACAGTCGTGTGCCGGACGCAACCATAGTTGGGAATTGCTACGAAGGAAAGGTACATTAAAAGAAAGATTGATACACTGATAAGACGGCAAAATAACTACAACTTCGGTGCCCAAGCTCCGGAGCCGTTACACTGCGGAGGCGAAGACAGGCAAGTGGTACACGAAGCTCTTGCGTATGATGGCTTTTATTAACGTTAGAACAACTAGACCATACCAAATCAGCGTCCGAAATGTACAGTGCCAGCGATTGAAGCGCTGGCAGCGCGCGGCTGCCGCCGTTTCTTTTTTTTTCCTTTTTTTTCGCGCCACAGGTGAGCGCCGTGGGACCATGCAAATGCAGTCATAATGCGTTACTAAGGTTCTGGCTTTCACTCTACACCACAATGCATCAGTTTGGCGTTCCCAGCGCTTACAGTCAGTGCAAAAAGCGCTGGCGACCATGCGATTCGAGTATCGCGTTATTGCTGAGCACTGTATGCGCTGTTGCCTACAAACCGCACATACAGACTTTCCGCCTGAAAAACGCGATGCCGCGATGAACAACGATTGAATTTAATGGCCTAACCAGTTTCAGTCATGTTTCAGTAACTGTTGGCGCACCCAAAAACGCAACATGTTTGATCAGACTTGGTTTCAAGGCAGCGCCTGCTGCGCGCGGCCCGGCCGCCACATGCCATATATTCGCGGCGCAGCCGCATGAAGGCGCCACCGGTCCAAATTCATCCAGCGCCCGGTGCCTATACAAGCGCTTCGTCAAATTTTACTTGATAGCAATTATACGGACACTCCAAGCGCATTACCGTTGTCGTCGTCACCTTGATGTCCCGTATATAGTCCAATACGATAGATCGTCGCCGCGCCCCGTACGCTGTATGCGCGAATGAAAGCTTGCGAGGGTCAGCCCACGATCGCGGCTCAACGTCGCACGCGAGAGGAACGAAGGCGGGGCGGAAGCGTGCCGTCTCCTGTGGCGCGCGAGGCACGGGGATGGGGGGAGGCGTGGAAAGAAGCCTTCTATCCGTGGGAGCCTGGTGGTCCGGCGTCTCCTACTTACGGCGCGGCAGCGCGGGCCTCGTATCTTGAACGCGATTTGCGACGTGGGCGAAGTGCGCGGCCGCGCCTTCAAAGCGATCTGGGAAGCGGACAAAGTGCAACTGGAGCCGGTAGCTTCGTATGCGCTGTGATTTCGGCGTTTAGTACACGTTGGAGTGAGAGACAGCCTGAAGGTCAATTCGCTCGCTGCTGCTACCGCGCTTCCTCACTCCAGAGCTTTGACAGCGAGTGTCTGTGGTCGTCAATTGAGATGTGTTCATGTTTGCCTGTGCGCTCTGACACCTTGATTGTTTAAAGTAGTTAGTGAGGGAATATTTCCAGTTTATACGGCCGATAAAACTAGTATACTTAGTTTGTTTAGTTGTCGGCGAATTTGCTATCGCAATCCATGCTTTGCCTTTCGGGCGAAACTGCCACTTTTTTTTCTTAACTACGGGTACTTATGTTCTTCGCTTTCGGGTTTGTTTGCAGCATCGGGACGATGCTCTTTAAGAGGGGGGGGGGGCATTGAGCAATGTACGTGTTTATATTTGCCCGGCGACTGTTTTATTGCGATAGCAATTATATGGACACTTCAACCGGATTTCTGCCGTCGGCGTCGCCGCCGCCGTGAGGTTCCCTATAGATAAAATCTTCGCCGCGCGCCGTATGCCAGAGCGGAAGCGTGCGGGGACGCGCGCTATCACGGAGAGCGAACGCACTCAATCTCCCACGCGCAAGCAAGGAAGCGGGAAGCCAGCGCCGGAGGAGAGGGGGGGGGGGCGCACTTCTACTCTGCCAAACAACCGCGCTCGTCTCGCCCGCATGGTCACTTATCTCCCCACGGCTCTGCCCTTTATGCGCCGTGCATTCGCCGCTCAGTTTCCGTTGAAGCGATAGACCGCACGTACCTTCGCCGCTGCGGCGTATATATGCTTGGTGCCACCGTTTTGACAGTCGTTGTCTGCAGTCATTCAGTGTGATCTATTCACGTTTGTTTGTGCGCGCTCACACCACGCTTGTTCATTCAGTTAGTAATAGCCCGGCCACATTTCCAACGCACGCTACATGCAATGCTGCCCGGATCGGCAGTGCAGAGCTACAGGTGTGTCCCTTCGCACGCGTTGCCCACGGGAAGCGCTTCTCATCAACACCACCGTTTCACACGCGCCTTCTCGTGGTCTTCGAGTCTCTCTTCATGTCGGTTACTTACGCCGCAGCCACCTGCTTACTTAATCAGCTCATGTTTACTACAATTCATATTGCTACCAAAGCCGCTCACCTTACTTCGTATGACATTGCTGTGTTGCTATCGCATTCATTGCTTCGCCTTAGGGCGAAACTGTGACATTTTTTTGACAGTCTCACCATGTTTGCAACCCATTAAAATTGGCTCCCCCATGTGGTACCACACTTATCTTCAACGAACGCAACAGATCTGCACATATCTCTATGTGCCCGTGAGGTATGCCGTTCCTTCAGTTGTTTCATTATGGTCGTTATCATAGTGCACCGGATAATTGAAAGCAGCCGTTTATAATATACAAGCTGCTTAGTGAGCGGTCATACATTTGGGAACGGCAGTACATTTATGTATGAATACAGGATAAGCGTAACATGTTTTTCTCGGAAATCAGACTCGAGAATAATTTACAACTATTTTGTTTACGCCCCTAGAAAAAAGCGAACAACGCAGCCACATGCTTTTCTCGCTCTTTTTAAATTTAAAAAATTCTTGGGTCTACGTGGCAAAACCACGATATGATTATCAGGTTTAGTTTTCACCACCTGGGCTTCTTTAACGCGCACCTAAATAGAAGTTCACGAGGTGTGTTTCATTTCGCTCCCGTCGAATTCCGCGACTTGGATTGAGACCCCGCGAGTTCCATGGAGTTTAGCAGCCCCACGCCGCATCCACTATATAGCCCACTAATTAGGCTACCGCACCAGCTTTTTTTTCCTTCTCTTTTTTCGTTTTTAAGTATTGGCAGGGAAAAAAAGTTGTCGCGTTTCACCTTAAGGTGAAGCATCAATTGCGATAGCAATTGTAGAGGGCTCTACGGAGTAATGATAGTAGCTTTATCAGCTGTACAAACTTTGGACATGCAGCAGCACCGGCAACACGCAGAACTATTGTCGACGCCGTCGGCGTTTTGCCCGCGTTCGCACAAATTCGTGCGGCGTTGGTGACTGTTGCCGGAGCCTCTCATATAATAGGCACTTGGTGCCGCAGCTCAACGTCGCCTCCCTTCCCCCCCTCCCCCCCCCCCCAACTGCCTTTCGCGTGTCGGAAGAAGGCGCGTTTGTTCTACATATATGGTGATTGTAGAGGAGGAAACAGACGCCTACTTCTGCAGCCCTTAAGGGAGCACGACGCAGAACGCGCGTTTGTTTTCCGCCGTGCGTTCACTAGTCCCCGTGAAAGGGCGCGTCCCACGCGCCCTTTCACTCGCACATACAGCGTTCGGCGCGCGGCGACGATTTCATCTCCATTGACGTCATACGGAACCTCACGGCGACGGCGACGCCGACGGCAGAATCTGCTTGGAGTGTCCATATAATTGCTATCGCAATAAAATTTCCACGTACGGCTTATACGGCCAAAGATGAGCATATAGAATGACTAACTAAAACTGTTTTCGGCGCTCGAGGTCCTACGGCAATAAATGACCCCGTACCAATTACTCCTCATTCTGTTACGCGAAGAAGGAAACTTGAATGGAATGTTGCGCTGCAGTTTACTCTTGTTTTATTGCGATAGCAATTATATGGACACTTCAACCGGATTTCTGCCGTCGCTTCGCCGTCGCCGTGAGGATCCCTATAGATAAAATCTTCGCCGCGCGCCGTATGCCAGAGCGGAAGCGTGCGGGGACGCGCGCTATCACGGAGAGCGAACGCACTCAATCTCCCACCGCAAGCAAGGAAGCGGGAAGCCAGCGCCGGAGGGAGCGGGGGCGCACTTCTACTCTGCCAACAACCGCGCTCGTCGCTCGCTCGCACCGTCGCTTATCTCCACATGGCTCTGACCTTTATGCGCCGTGCATTCGCCGCTTAGTTTCCGTTGAAGCGATAGACCGCACGTACCTTCGCCCGTTGCTGCGGCGTATGCGCTTGCTGCCAGCGTTTTGACAGTCGTTGTCTGCAGTCATTCAGTGTGATCTATTCATGTTTTGTTTGTGCGCGCTCACAGCACGCTTGTTCAATCAGTTAGTAATAGTCGGGCCATATTTCCCACGCACGCTACACATACAATGCTGCCCGGTCGGCAGTGCAGCGCTACAGGTGTGTCCCTTCGCACACGCTGCCCACGGGAAGCGCTTCTCATCAACACCACCGTTTCACACGCGCCTTCTCGTGGCCATCGATCTCTCTTCATGTCGGTCTACTTACGCCGCAGCACACCTGCTTACTTAATCAGCTCATGTTACTACAATTCATATTGCTACCAAAGCCGCTCACCTTACTTCGTATGACATTGCTGTGTTGCTATCGCATTCATTGCTTCGCCCTTAGGGCGAAACTGTGCCATTTTTTCACCGGCTCACAAATGAATGTCTGAACATATCTGACAAGGGCTTGACGGGCAGAAAAGCGACACCGCTGAGTTAAGCCAGATGAACTTCATTATCAGCGAAGCTGTTTAAGCTAGCCGTAAAAAGTATGGTGTTTCCCAGGAAGTCAGCCGCGCCGTAGCCAAGCAACCAGCGACACCGCGCTTGTAGAACACCTGGCGCAACCTACCGCCTCTGTAATGCGCATGCGCTGACACCGAGCAGCGGCTATGTAAACCGGTACGCGGCGGCGCTTGATAAGATGCAACCATGGGACGTATAAATAAAAAATGTCATAGTTTCGCCCTAAGGGCGAAGCGATGAATGCGATAGCAACACAGCAATGTCATACGAAGTAAGTGAGCGGCTTTGGTAGCAATATGAATTGTAGTAAACATGAGCTGATTAAGTAAGCAGGTGTGCTGCGGCGTAAGTAGACCGACATGAAGAAGACTCGATGACCACGAGAAGGCGCGTGTGAAACGGTGGTGTTGATGAGAGCGCTTCGCGTGGGCAGCGCGTGCGAAGGGACACACCTGTAGCGCTGCACTGCCGACCCGGGCAGCATTGCATGTGTAGCGTGCGTTGGAAAATGTGGCCCGACTATTACTAACTGATTGAAGAAGCGTGGTGTGAGCGCGCACAAACAAACATGAATAGATCACACTGAATGACTGCAGACAACGACCGTCAAAACGCTGGCAGCGAGCGGATATATACGCCGCAGGAGCGGGCGAAGGTACGTGCGGTCTATCGCTTCAACGGAAACTGAGCGGCAAAATGCGCATAAAGGTCAGAGCCGTGTGGAGATAAGAGACGGTGCGGTCGAACGAACGACGAGCGCGGTTGTTGGCAGCGTAGAAGTGCCCCCCCCCCCCCCCCGCTCCTTCCGCGCGCTTCCCGCTTCCTTGCTTGCGCGTGGAGAGATAAGAGACTGTGCGGACGAGCGACGAGCGCGGTTGTTGGCAGAGATGCCGGCGCTGGCTTTCCGCTTCCTTGCTTGCGCGTGGGAGATTGAGTGCGTTCGCTCTCCGTGATAGCGCGCGTCCCCGCACTGCCTCTGGGGCATACGGCGCGCGGCGAAGATTTTATCTATACGGAACCTCACGGCGACGCCGACGGCAGAAATCCGGTTGAAGTGTCCATATAATTGCTATCGCATAAAATAGCACGTACTCCCGAAGAAGAAACGGTGATTCGAGAAGCGAGGCTTGCCGCAGTACGAGAGCGGCAACGACATCGACGAGCAGATCCAGAATACGCAGCCAGGGAAAGGGAAAGGAAAGGGAAAGGGAACGCCATCAAATCGGCCAGCTTCGCTGTGTCTTAAGCCTTGCGCGGCCGAGTGCAAGCTTTCGAATTTTTTCTTCGACCATCATACACACTGTTGCAATCATTTTATGAGACCGTAGGTCGCAGTTTCGTCCTTAAAGGGATACGGACACAAAATTTGAAAATTTTACGGAATGCTGAAAATGAATCCTCAGTGTGAATATACCGAAAAGAAGTAGCCGCTTAGCTCATTTTTGAGCCGATGGCTTTATTTTTGGCGTTTTTGTGAGCGCGCGCCTCGCCGCCCGACCCGTGGGTTGGAAGGCTGACGTCACGACACCCTCGTCGGATAGCCAGCCGGCCGGCCCCGTTCATTCGAAGCGCGCCGACGCCCCATCGCGAGCATGGATTCGAGTTCTGGTGCGTCTACCAGCGATGACTACACGTCTGAAGACGTGGACCTTTCCAACTTCGCAGAAGTATTACCGCTTACGGTTACGAGCCTTCCCCGTCAAGCGACGAAGAAGAGTAGGCGGCCGTGGAAGTGCCGGTCAGGTGTTCGCGAGCCTTCCCCGTCAAGCGACGAAGAAAAGTAGGTGGCCGTGGAAGTGCCGGTCAGGTTTTCGCGAACCATAGGGCGAAGATTTTGCGCTCCACTAGACACTTATGGAAGAATTATTGGCCATTTCCTGGTGTAAATTTTCGACAGTGGCGTAAGCGTGTTGCTGCCGAAGATTTACACCAGCAGCGAAGTAGGATACACTTGGTTACTGCAATATTAGCTGTTTTTGTCTGTTTGAGCTCTGCACCACCACGCGGCAGCACTATACAGGCCGCTCACATTTACGGTTCCACGCGAACGCCCGAACGCCCGTGTTTACCCGATTACCGGACAAGCTAAAGCTCTCTAATAGGCAGGTATCCAAAGTTTACACACCTTGTCGTCTCTGGGAAACGTGTCCGACGGCGTGTCACGACCGACGATGCTGTTATAACAGCAATGTCTGGAATTTCCTTCCGCCGCGACGAATGCGTCAATACCGAGCGACGACCGCGGGAAGGCTCATGTAAGACACACCACCTGCGTGGAACACCGAAGGGGATAATGTTTCGGACGGACCACGTGCGAAGATCGCCGAAAGGGGTTAAACAAACGCTGCAAGGGAGCGACGCCCACGGAAACACTACGACGGCTGTGGCCCACTTCGCCGCGCGCGCGCGTGCGGTTGGGTGTTATGACATCAAATTTCAGCTTCTGCCGGCGGCCGCTTGGAGGCAAGGAGCAACAGAAAATCGCAAAAAAGGATGTTTCTCGTTGGTTTTTTCAAGGCAGCTTGCTGTATTCGTGATTTTCAACAGTTCAACCTTTGTTCCAACGCAAAAAAAAGCGCCCCGCCAACTTTTGTGTCCGTATCCCTTTAAAGGAATGATGTTCATCGGGCTAGTTGGTTGCTAGATTTCTTCGTTCGCATGGTGGGTCGGTGTCTTCTCTTTGTGCTCTCATTAATTTTGCGGCAGCGAATTTTTAAAGCAAGATTTTGTTCTAAGATGACGCACTGTATAATGTATTGCTATATGCATATTGCGTGTTTCTTGTGGACGATGCGCGCGGGCGCCCCGACGAAGAAGACGAGCTGCTCCTTGCTGTCGAGCTGGTCGGCTGAACTGGCCAGCGCTGTAGTTACCTTTTGTAAATATACATTGCAAATTGTCGCCAGCGCATAATCCTTCGTTCGCGTAACATTTCTGGTGGAGAGTGGCGTTCCCCGTCCTCGCCACGGAGCTCCGCAGCGACTACACCGTCCAGATTTCCACCATGGCTCCGGGTGACGACACCTCGTCTGCTTCTACTCCTGCGACTGCAACAACAACGTACGTCACGGCTGCCACTACCCGCGATCCTGGCATATTCTCCGGCCATGCTAATGTCGACGTTGATGACTGACTGGGCATATATGAGCATGTTAGCCAAAACAACCGCTGGGACCCTACCACAATGCTACCGAATGTGCTCTTCTATTTGGGCGGAACACCTCGTGTCTGGTTCTGGACACACGAGGACGAGATCTCTAGCTGGGATGCTTCAAGGAGGAGCTCCGCGATCTCTTTGGAAATTCTACTGGTTGGCAGCTGGCTGCAAGAAAAGAGCTTGCTACCCGAGTACAGTCTTTCTCTGAATCGTATTTCTCGTACATACAAGACGTGCTCGCTCTTTGCCGGAAAGTCGACGAGAACATGGTCGAGGTTGACAAAGTAGGCCCCGTTCTCAAAAGGATCGCGGACGACGCGTTCAACTTGTTGATCTTCAACAATGTGTCCACCATCGACGTCATTGTCAAGGAATGCCGCCGCTTTGAGCTCGCCAAGAGCCGCCGCGTCATTCCACACTTCTTCCGTCTCCCTAACACGGCTGCGACGTCATCCTGTGTCGATCTTACTGCTTCACCCCCCTTCAATGAGAACGTCACACGTATTATTCGCCGCGAGCTCGAGGCTGCAAGTCCTGCCCCGTTCCATCCACGGCCACTTGACCCCACCATTGTCCAACCAGCCCCAGGGATCTCCCTCATTCAGGCAGTTGTGCGGCAAGAATTTGCCAACCTCGGTTTTCCTCCTTCCTGCTGTGTCTCTCGACCAGACGCCAGACCGAATATATTCAGACCCTGGATATTAGGCTATGCTGGTTTTAGTTTCTAACTGGAATAATCTACCCTTGAGCGGGTCCCCGTCACTTGTGCGACTACAGCGCGCACCCAAGACGGATGAGCGCTGTGCGCAGCTGGCCACTGCAACTTGCTAGGAAAGCCAGGTTGTCGACTATACTGACGGTTACTTTCCGAGGTAAAGTATTTCTACGCTATTCTTGAGATAAATTTCCTTCTATGGCAAGGTTACATCTACCAGCATTTAAATAAAGTAAACGTCGACAAATGGCTCAACCTTTACGAACGGATCAGCGCCAATCTACAGGTAGGACCCTGCCCTTATGCTCTCCAACGTGCTTTTTTACCTCGATGGCCCACCGCGGGTGTGGTTCGAGACGCATGAGGCGGATATTACAAGCTGGGACTCTTTCAAAGAGAAGATCCGCGATCTTTACGGTGACAGCACTGGACACGGTTGCTTGCTGCGCGGAATGAACTTGCGACTCGTGCCCTCCGATACGTCTCTCACATTCAGGAGGGTATCGCTCTTTGCCGCCAGGTCGACGAGCACATGCCTGATCCGAGAGGGTTTCTCATCTGCTCAAAGCTATCGCCGACGATGCTTTTAACCTGCTCGTGTATACCAACGTGGATACCGTCGACACAATCATCAAAGAGTGCCGGCGGTTTGAACACGCCAAGAGCCGCCGTATAACCCAGAGATTCACCCGGCTGCCCAATACGGCTACAACTTCATCGTGTGATGCCGTTTGCCTGCCGCCCACCTGTGACCACGTTACGCGCAATCTTCGTCACGAAATTGATTCTGCCTGCCCTGCACCTATTTAACCACCCGTGTTTACATCCCACGCCAGTGACCCATCGCAGCCATCAGTGTCCCTAATTCAAGTTGTAGACAGGCAGGAGTTTGCCAATCTCGGCCTTCCATCGGCGTGCCCACTGACTCGTCCTGACGCTTAGCCTTATTCATCTGGACCCGCTCGACGATCCTACACCTCTGCTGTCTCCTTCCGCAATCCGGCGGAATGGAGAACGCCCGACGATCAGCCCATCTGCTTATCCTGTCATCAGGCCGGGCACATTGCTCGTTACTGCCGTCACCGTTGGACGTACGCATCTCGCCAGACCTCCGTGCACCCTACTCCTTCTAGACGTTCAGCTGCTGCTTCCCCTACTTACTACTCGTCGTCCTGCCGCGAGCCTCTTCCCTCTGACGCCACTGCTCCTGTTCGCCGATTTTCCCGCTCCCCGTCGCAGTAACACTGCCAATCCCGCTCTGCGCAGCCTCGCCGCTTTTTCTTGCCATCCTTCTCTGGACGCTCGCTGCCGGAAAACTAGATAGTGCATCTTATGGAGGTGAAGCTGCAATGCCATGGTCCCCTGCAAATTCTCCGCTGACTCTGTTCCTGTGACCGCCCTCATCGACACTGGTGTACACTAGTGTATTATGAGCGCCCCTTTACGCCACCGCCGGCAGAAGATTATGACGCCGTCTACGACACAGACAATACGTGTAGCCGATGGTGATGCTGTTCAAGTGATCCGAATGTGCACCGCCCGTGTCAGCATTGCCGGTCGTCACACTGTTGTCCTTTTTGCCGTCCTTGCTCACTGCCCCCATGATCTTATCCTTGGCCTTGACTTATTTTCGGCACATTCGGCGTTAATTGATTGTTCTTCCGTAACACTCTGCCTCGATCTTCCTCTTGTATCAGATGCCTGTGAAACGCCCATCAGCCGCTTAAGCCCCACCGCTTTTGTTCGCCTACCACCTCAAGCCATCACGTACGTGTGTTTGTCATTGACCGCACCCGTTCCTGACGGCGAATATATCGTCACTCCGATTACTGACGTACGCCTGACATGCAATGTTAGTAAGCCACATACCATCGCCCCATTAGCTGATAACGGTGTTTTCCTCCCACTACTAAACTTTGGTCTGACCCCCCAAGTGTTGCCCCACAAGATGTCGCTTGCCCACCTCACCGCTATAACAGACCATGACGTCAAGGTTGTCGCCATAAGTGCTCCTGAAAAAGCTGAAGTTCCCGGTCACCAAGTTCTGACAACAGCATTTTTCGCAACATGATTGAATCAGACCTTTCGCCTGACCAGGCCGACGCTCTCTGCCGGGTTTGGCCTCATACAGCAACGTTTTCGACATTCGTGATCGACCCCTGGGCCAGACTAAGATTGTCACCCACCGACATCACTGGCGACTCTTTGCCCCTCATCTTTCGTCGACCTTACCCGTGTCCGCATCAGATCGCGACGTATTCAAAAACAAGTGGCTAAAATGCTTGCGAAGGACATCACCCAACCATCGTCTAGTCCTTGGTCCTCCCCCGCCGTATTAGTAAAAAAGAAGACGGCTACTGGCGTTTCTGCATTGATTATCGGCACCTCAACAAAATCACTAAGAAGGAAGTGTACCCTCATCCACGTATTGGCGACGCTCTTGACTGTCTCCATGGTGCCACCTTCTTTCCATCCCTGGACCTTCGATCTGCCTACTGGCAAATCGCTGTAGACGACCTGGATCGTTAAAAGACCGCCTTCGTGACCCTTGACGGCCTTTACCAATTCAAGGTCATGCCTTTCGGTCTCTGCAACGCACCAGCCACCTTTGAGAGAATGATGGACGCACTGCTTCAAGGATTTAAATGGTCGACGTGTTTATGCTACCGGGAAGACGTGATAATTTCTCCCCCACTTTGGCAACACACTTTGAGCGGCTTTCGCCCATTCTAGCAATTTTCCGACTAGCTGGCCTCCAGCTAAATTCCTCGAAGTGCCACTTCGCTCTTCGTCAAGTTACTGTGCTCGGCCACCTCGTTGTCGCTTCCCGTATCCGACCAGACCCAGCCAAGGTACGCGCTGTCACGAACTTCCCCGTTCCACGGTCTGTCCATAACGTTCGTAGTTTTGTGGGGTTGTGTTCCTACTTACGCCGTTTCGTGAAAAATTTTGCGGCGCTCGCACGTCCACTCACTGACCTTCTCAAGCAAGACGGCCCGTTTTGTTGGGGTCCTCTACAAGCTGCCGCCTTCTCTGAGCTCATCACCGCCCTAACGACTCCACCTATTCTTGCCCATTTTGACGCTTCTGCTCCCACAGAAGTGCGCAAAGACGCTAGTCCAAAGCCAACGAGGCATTGATCGTGTTATTGCGTACGCAAGTCGTCTCCTTTCGAAATCTGAACGCAATTATTCGATTACGGAACGGGAATGTTTTGCCCTTGTCTGAGCGGCTTCGAAATTCCGTCCTTACTTGTATGGCCACCCTTCCCGTGTTGTCACTGATCATCACGCTCTCTGTTGGCTTTCCTCACTGAAGGACCCCACTGGACGACTTGGTCGTTGGGCGCTGCGCCTTCAGGAGTACTCTTACTCAGTTACCTACAAGTCTGGCCGCCTCGATCTGGACGCGGACTGCTTGTCCCGCTACCCTGTCGACCAACCAGATGGATCTAAAATCGAATTCAGCCCCTGCGTTATGTCCGTGTCTCAATTTCTCCATATTGGTTACGAACAACGCCGTGATGCTTCATTGCGATCGCTCATTGACCGGCTGAAATCCGCACCTAACGACGCCTCACTGCGCATGTTCGCCCTCGTGAATGGCACACTTTACCGTCGTAACGTCCAGTGCGATTGCCTTGAGCTGCTTCTCGGTGTGCCTAAACATCTACGTTCAACGGTCCTGCATGAGCTTCACGGCGAACAAACTTCTGGTCACCTTGGCATACCCCGCACCTCCACCACAAAGACGTTACGTAAAACGACAAAATGCGGGCTATTTACACTGTATTTACACCACCCAGACACAGTTGCCAAGGTGGTGGACAGTCACGAGCACCCGACAGAACCGTCTTGTTTCGTCTGCCGCAGGCAAAATGTCTCTTTCGTAGTATTATGTCCCTTTGTTCGTCCGTCTTTCTGTATGTGTCTTGCCATGCAGCACTTGCATGGTGTCTATAGCAAACACTTTTTGATTAGGCAACATGAAAAGAAGCGGTTCATTTTTCGTTTATTTCAGACAGGAGCTGCGGCTACATTCGCTCTCTACCATCTGGCTACAAATCCTGAGGTCCAAGCAAAAGTGCGAGACGAGATCATGTCATTGCCGTCTGATCAGCACCCAGAAGGAACGCAATCAAGCAGTGATAATGCTTTACCGTATATGAAAGCTTGCATAAAAGAAACCCTCCGGTAAGTATCTCACAGCTCGCTTAGATAATGTATATTTAATTAGAGCTCACGCTTCAAGTAGAAATGTGTCAAAAGGGGTAAAACAGCCTTCCAGAAGTTTGAGCTATTTAGAGTCTCACTGACACGTAAATATATGTACTTCTTATATCCCCATGCCATATAATTACACATATCGAGTGCTAGCCGCATCCCGTGAGCAAAAATTGGAGAACGCTTAAGCTTCGGCTTTAAATGTGGAACGTGATAGCGCTATCGGGACCCGTTCGCGTCGCATTTTTCTTTATGAGTAGGCTTCACTGCAACCCCTAACGTGGGAAAGTCAGCTTACAAAGACCAAGCTTACACCGATCCCCTTAAAGTCGGCTTCGCTTTTAAACACAAATGCTTTGCTGGGAAGACATGCTGGGAAGACGCTCGCCATTGGACCGTGGGTCAACGCAATCATATGGTTCCCACAAATGCATGCTCTGCAAGCGGTCCAAAGGCGAGCGTCATAAGCACTGGTCTGTGCACCCACGCTTGCAGAACATGCATTTATGAGAAGCATATGATTGCGTCCTACCAACGATCCTAACAGAACTTGCAATGGCCGAGAGTAAGTGCAAATGAGAGCGAGAGAGAGAGACATTTAATGAAAGAGATATAGAAAGAAAGAAAACCAGATAGAGAGAAAGAGAGACAGAAAGAAATGAAAAATGAAATGATGCAAATGAAAAAAAAACGCGTTAGAAAGGGTGTCAAAGAGACGCTATGCGTTTAAAACAAGCCGACTGAAGTTGCGGCTCTGTAGCCTGCTTTAAGCCAACAGTAATAAAATGTCCCAACAGATGGTGCGAGAGCAGGGTGAACGCAGGAAACTTGAATTCAGCAAAACCTCCAGCGCATCCATCATGGGAGGAGTGAGATGAGAGGAGAAGAGCGTGAGGGTGGGAGGGGGGAGAAGATAAGGTGTTACCTATCAGGGCGGCAGAAGAATATCGTCTTTCGACGTCATTTGCAGCGGAGCAAGCAGATATGCGACCAATTTTTTATTAATTGTTTGCTGTTGCCCCGAGGCGCGTGCGTGTTCAAAATTTGGAGGACGTTTTAACATTACAATATCCTGAATGCATGTCAGGCTTTCCGGCAGCTGCAGCTTTCTTTTTTTTTTCACCTTCGCCTCTGCGCGCCGCTACCGGTTTACCCTGATGATGATGATGATGATGATGATGATGATGTATTGGCATCCCCTTTGAAACGGGGCGGCGACAAATAGTCACCTATCCTGCTTGATTTAATCAGGTATACTATACATATTCTTTATCTAGCATTTTTGTATACCTCTCATTATTTTTTTTCAAAAATTTACCTTGTACCGCTGCCTATGATTTTAAGAGATCAGGTCGTATCCATCTTTACCCTGCTTTTCTTCCACCAGTACTCTAATCGTCTCTTGCTGATCTCTACGGCTGATCTGTTTATGTTCCTTCCACTTTAAACCCAAGCGCTTCTGGGAGTTGCACGTTACCTACGGTTCTCGCTGGGTGGATACCGTCGCATTCCATTAGGATGTGCTGAGTGGTCTCTGGATCTTTACTGCAGCATACACATGTCTCATCTAGTTCCGAATATTTGTTCCGATATGTTTTCGTCCTTAGGCAACCGGCTCGAGCCTCAAATAGCAAGGCACTGCCCTTTGTGTTATCGTACAGATTTTCCCTTCTAATTTCTTTCTTCTCATTCTTGTAAATCTCCATTGTCCTTTTCGTTTCCATTCTTTGCATCCAATATATTCACGGTCTCTATTTCTCTCACTTTCTTTCTGATGACCCCTGGTTGTCTATTTACAGTTTCGATTATCCTGCACTTGGTTGCCAACTTCCTTGACCTCTTCCTCCATTCTGTGTCCACGCTTTTCATGTAGAGATACTTGTGCACTTTAGCCGCCCATTTATTTCATCCATGTTCCTGAGCCTTTCTTCAAAACTAATTTTGCTTTGTGCTTCTCTGACTTCAAAAGAGGCCCAACCCATGTCACCATGCACTGCCTCATTTGTGGTATTACCGTGTGCTCCCAAAGCCAACCGGCCTACTGATCTTTGGTTAACTTCCAAACCCGCCAATATATCCGATTTTAAGCATATAATGGCATTTGCGAATGTTAGCGCTGGCACCATTACTCCTTTCCAGATTCCACGCACCACCTCATACTTATTGTGGCCCCACAGTGCTCGGTGTTTCATTATTGCTGCATTCCGCTTCCCCTTTATTTCCACATTATCTTGGTGGTTGCTTGAGTAATTCTTTCCTTCGTTTATGTGTACGCCGAGGTATTTATATTGCTTCACTATGGGTATTACTTACTGTTGAATTGACACCACGAAGTTACTCGTGTGTTCATTAAAGATCATAATCCCTGATTTCTCTGTGCTAAACTTAAGGCCTAGATTGTCGCTGCGTTCCCACAGATATTCACAAGTATCTGTAAATCTTTTTATTGTCCGCTAGTAGCACAATGTCGTCTGCGTACATCAGTCCAGGGACCTTCTGTTGCACCATTTGTCCATTACGAATGTAGGATAAATCAAAACCTTATTCGCTGTTTTCCAGTCGTCTTTCTATGCCCTTGACGTAAAGCGTGAACAACAATGGTGACAGAGGGCAACCTTGCTTCAATCCTTGGTGAATTCCCACCATTTCATTTCCTTTTCGGCCTTCCCATGCCACTTGTACTTGGCTGTCTCGATATATCTCCCTCAGCAGCTCCACGAAATCGTCATCTATGCCTTCTTATTGAAGAATATCCCACAACAATTCCCTGTCTACGTTGTCATAAGCTCCTTTAATATCTAGGCTTATGACCCTGCCGTGGAGGCGAGCGCCACCTGGATGGGGCTTTCGCAAGTAACCTACCCGAGTGCGCCCCTATTATGGTAGAAATGCTGGTCAAGGAGTGTGTGTTTATGTTTCCTCGTAACCTAATTATGTTTCTTCGTACATTCAAATTATAAACCGATGCTATAATGTCTGTAGGCTGTAGTTAAGCCGTGCATTACGATTTTTCTGACAGATTTTACTTTGAGAAGTTCAATTTTTGTTCACTAACGCCTTGCGCCACGTGGAGGGCCTGTATGGTCGGGGTAGTTTCGGAGTGAATTTCTCCGCCACAGATGCCGATGCCTACGCCGACGCCGGATTTTCTGTGACACGGCGCCCTTAACGTTATCGCGTTAAAATGTTCTTCCCAAAGCGTATTTATTACACCAAGTACAAAATTTTGTCTGCAGTTGGAATCCCATCAGAACATATTTAAAATTAAGTTCATAGGTATTGCGCTCCAAAACGAAGATATGATTAAGAGGCACAGTGCGACTGCGGACCACCTAGGGCACTTGGAGGTTCAGCCAAAGCACGGTAAACGATTGTTTTTTAAATGCGCAAATATTTCCATGCCTACCCAACCAGGAAAAACGTCCGTCCGTCGGTCCAGACGAACACCTTCAAGATAGGGCTCGCCACAGCCTGTCATTTAAACTTGGTGCTGCCTCTCGCTTCATCACGAACGAAGCGGCGAAAACACCGCGCGCACGAAGCTATCAGCGCTCGCCGCACTGCTTCCCCATCGCTTTCCAGACCCGCGCGGCTGCGCCATGCGCAGCGGCGCACGGTTGATAAAGAACGTGATCAGCGCACCTGGTGCCGCCATCCGCAGCACTGTACTGGTCGGATCAAGTTTCATAACATTGATAATAACACCGGGCTAGTGTCAGTGTGCGTGGAGGTGAGCAAGTGGCACAATGCTTCCGCATCTTTAGACAACTCCCGGAGGAGCTTCTGTGTTTCCTCACCCACTGGATTGCCGCGGTCCGGATCAAACCCATGACCTCGGGCTCAGCAACGCGACGCTATAAGCCGGAGCTACCACGGCAGGTTTGATTAGAACACGCACCGTCAACTTCGGGCATAACAATTGCGTATTCTAGAATGCATTCTAAACTTTGGTGCTCCATCACCGTATCCAATTATTATGTACAATTCAGTGTTGCTAACATAATCTCTTCCCTCGCGTTCCGCACAGTATAGCTGATGGAATAAAGTCCTTCTAATGGCAACTATAGTAGTGCCAGTTAGTGGTGGAGCGGAAAGTTACCGGACTATGGAACAGCGTTGCGGCGCGCAATGTGTGGCGATGTATACAGTGCTGCTATATCTACTTCTTTCAGGCTTCATCCCATCATCCCTGGCGTCAATCTGAAAGTAAAGCGTCAAGTCATCATGTCTGGGTACTGCATACCAGCTAATGTGAGTTTCCACTTAAGTTCTTACCTTGTGCTGTGGCTACTTAGCGCACATTAGATAACAGTTCCATCCTATACACGATGTCATTCAGGGACGACGGATATTTCTTCAAGCTCTAAATAGAGGTGCATGCATCAGCCCTTTATACGCAATGCCTCACGACACAAAGTGTACCAGACAGCTGGAACAATGCCAACATTATATATTCCATAAGAAGAGAGACCTAAATAAAGAACTGAAGAATTATAGAGCAATTACCTTGCTATCAGTATGTATAATATATTCACCAAGATAATTCCCAATAGAATCAGGGAAACACTTGACTTAAGTCAACCAGAACAGGCTCGCTTCAAGAAGGGATATTGTACGATGGATCACATCCAGTCATCTCAGTCACAGAAAGAAATCTGCGGAGTACAATCAACCTCGCTATATGGTTTTCATAAATTATGAGAAGGCATTTGGTTCAGTAGAGATACCCGCAGTCAAGAAGCAATTGCGTAATCGATGAGTACAAGAGGCATACGTGAATATCTTGGCAAATATCTCTATCTTGGCAATATAAATATCTTGGTAAATACCACAGCTACCTTGGTTCTCCACAAGAAAAGTAGAAAGCTGTCTATCAAGAAAGGGGTCAGGCAAGGAGACAGAATCTCTCCAATACTATTCACTACATGCTTAGTATCCAAGCTTTAGACTCGGAAGGCTTAGGAGTGAGGATCAACTGCGAATACCCCAGGAAGATGAGGAATCTTCGCAACCTCCGGTTTGCAGATGACATTGTCCTATTCAGCAACAATGGGGATGAAATACAACAAATTATTGACGACCTTACCCCAAAAAGTAAGAGTGGGGTTGAAGATTATTCTGCAGAAGACAAAGGTAATGTTCAATTGCCTGGCAAGGGAACAGGAATACAGGATCGCCAGTCAGCCTCTAGAGTCTGTAAAGGAGCACATTTATGTAGGCCAATTACACACAGGGGACATTGATGATGAGAAGGAAACTTACAGAAGAATAAAATTGGGTTGGAGTGCATATGCTAGGCATCGCCAAATCCTGACTGGGAGCTTACCACTGTCGTTTAAAGGAAAAGTTTAGAATCAGCATTCTACCGGTGCTAACATATAGGACAGAGACTAGGTGGTTAACAAAGAAGCTCTAGAACAAGTTAAAAACCGTAGAAAGAGAGATCGAACGAAACATGTTAGGCCTAACGTTAAAAGACAGGAAGAGAGCGGTGTGGATCAGAGAGCAAACGGGGTTAGCCGATATTCTAATTGACATTAAGAAAAAGAAATGCAGTAGGGCTGGCCATGTAACGTGTGTAGGACGGATTACCGGTGGACCATTAAAGTTCCAGAATCGATAACAAGAGAAGCGAAGCGCAGTCGAGGACGGCAGCAAACAAGGTGGCGTGATGAAGTTAGGAAATTTGCAGGTGCAAATTGAAATCAGCTAGCACAAGACAGGGGTCATTGGAGATCGCAGGGAGAAGCCTTCGTCTTGCAGTGGACATAAATATAGGCTGATGAAGACGATGATGATAAGTGAACGTTCTTAAAAAACCATTTGTGGTCTACTGTATCTGTATCTGGTCAACGCAGTTTAAATAGATAACAAAATTTTATGCGCAATCCTGATTTCACTTTACTCTTGAGTACTCGATGAATCGGCCTTACATAACTTCAAGTAAGCTGGACATTAGTGCACTGTTTTTCGTGTTAGCGACTGATTGTAGTTACGCCGGCGAAATAGCCAAACCCATAAATGTAACAAGCATAGAAGCTGACTTGTGCGCCTTAATTTATCAAATTAGAAATGCTGTTATATAGGCTAAAGAGCGCAGATGTGTTCTTCAGTTTCACAGTTAAAAGGGCAGGGTGCGGGAGGGTGTAAGTGATATAATAATAATAATATATAATAATAATAATAATAATAATAATAATAATAATAATAATAATAATAATAAATAATAAAATACCTTTATTCATGAAAACAAGTGATACAAGGTGCCAAGGCATTACGAAAAAGTTGCTACAACAAACAACTACGCGACGCAACCAAGAGCTTAAACAGCGGAGCTGGTGATCGACCTAGCTTCTTCCAGGTTTACTAGGCTTGGCTAAGTTTTGCTAGGAAATGCTAAGCGCTGCTAGGCACGGTATTTCGAATCGGCTCGCCGCCGACGCGCAGGCTCTAGTATGGCCACGCGACGCGCTTTAAGATGAGCGGCTTCTCCTTCGGGTGTCCGGACCTTTGGTCGTCCCGTGTCAAGGCTACGTGTAATCGCCACAGAGTCAACGAGAGTTCTGCCGCCGTCGCGGCTGCTCCGAGTTATCTCCTCGGTGACGTCAAGGCCAGCTGCGCCTCCACACTTGGCGGGGCGTGGTTGGCCGAAACCTGCTGAGCCGCCGCCACAGGCGCCTGATGCTGTCACGGACACCGCGCGCGTTGGCGCAAACGCGTGGAAACGGCGAAACGCGGACGGCGTCGGCAGTAGCTCTGCGCGCTGCCTCGTTGTTGCTGCTATAATCTCTGTCTCGCTCTCAGTTTCTCCCGGGAATAGCGCGCGCCGCGCGCATGCTCTCCTTCCCTCCCCTTAACGTCGCATGTCAACGCAACATGTGCACGGTACGGAGAGGAGCCGCTCCGCGAGGTAGTTAGTTGCTAGGCAACGCTCGGTAACGTCATCGACAGAAGCAGATTTAACGCGATAGCGTTAAGGGCGCCGTGTCGCAGAAAATCCGGCGTCGGCGTCGGCGGGCGTGGATGTCGGCGTCCATGGCGGAGAAAATTCCCAAACCACTCCGACGCGCAGGCCCTCCGCGTGGTGCAAGGTTTTGGTGAAAAAATTAAATATCTCACAGTGAAATCCGTCACAAAAATGATAAAGTACGACTTCATTTTTCGGCGTTGGTTTCGGCGTCGGATGTTTACCATTCGGCGTCGGATTGTAATTTGAATGTACGCGAAAACATTATTTGTTACGAGGAAACTCCAACACAAACCCCTTTTCCAGCATTTCTACCAGACCTATACAGCAGCGCGCTCGGGTAGTTTACTTGCGAAAATGATATCCAGATAGAGCTGGCATCCTGTGCAGGTCAAATTGCGACTTCGCCTGTCTGATGCGTTTTGGACACGTGCGCTCGTCGGGGCAGTAGCAAAAAATTAATAAAGTAATAAAAAAGTGCTAGGGCCTACACATTTAATACAATAACACTGTAGTGCCCTGGGAAAGACTTCTCCCAGCAATGCATTTCTGCTTAAAAGTGAAGCCGACTTCAAGGGGTTGGTGTAAGCTTGGTCTTTGTAAGCTGGCTTTCCCACGTTCTGGGTTGCAGTGAAGCGCTTCCACTGAAAGAAAACAGCGATGCGAACGGGGCCCGATAACGCTATGGCGTTCCACTCTTAAAGTCGAAGCATTAAGCGTCCTCCATTTTTTTGTTGGCACTACGTGGCGCAACCAAGAGATTAAACAGCTCCGCAGTTAAAAATGGAAACGCAGTTTGCTATTTAGCCATCCAAAGCGCGAATCCCGACCTGCCCTGAATGTCCAACTTGAAGCCACGCTACAATGCGTACGGAGGAAGGCTTATATAATTTGCCGAACTGCTATTTGGTATAATTTACTCAAAAATATCCGACTTCAGAAACAACTTTCTTCGTCATTAGAAAAATTATGCTTGAGCCGGTGGAAATATTTCGTTGCTAAACATATATTCGCACTCTTACTATAAGGATTGGTTGTAATTTGTCACTTCCGCGTTTGTTTTCCGAGTCTTCTCTGTGAGATTGAGCAAGGTGTATTTATTGTCGTGTAGCATTCTTCATCCTATTCAAGTTATTTAACAATACAATGTATTTCGTAAGTTTCTTATTCTTTAGTTAAGTTACCGCTGTTAATACAACCACAGTTCTTTATGACCTCACTGTGTATATACAAGCAAACAGAATAAATTATTCACCACTGAGGACTGTTCTTATAGACGGTATTTCGTGATTTGTAAGCATGCAAGTTGTATTCGTATGCTGTCGCTGCCAAAATGCGTCCATCCTAGCAACCGTAGGAGGCGGCCACCATTCGCTATAATGGTGTGCGCCAACCACACGCAAGTGCATGTGTAGAGTATTTGTTAAAGCGAAGCTGTCTTTGCCGATCCTCCCCGACTTTCCTAAACGTTGCCGCGGGGCGTTGCTATTGTCTTGCCGAATAGCTCACATTAAAGAAATGGATTTCGTGCTCCAAGTTGGGATCAAACCTCTGTCCCCAGCAGAGCAGCCCGATGCTTAACCATTAGGTCACGTGTACTACGTTCGTGCCAACGTGAACTAGCTCCTTGAGATCACCGCCGCGAGTAGCACTCTGCGTAGCACGGTGCGCGCGCGCATGCGTGCATGTGCCAAGGAGCTGTGTCTGGACAACTTGTAACGCGAAGATGATAGTTTATTTTATTATTTACTAATACTGTCAGCCCATGAAGGGCCATTACAGGAATCGATGATACGAACACATACAGTAATGCAGTATGACAAAAATAAACTAAACGAACAACTGCAGACGTCTCAGCAGGGATGCGAAACAGTTTAAGTTCTAGTAACTGTACAAATTCCCCACAAAAATAAGAAACAAAAATTGAACAGTTACACCTTTGGCAAAGTTATGATAGACATATTAGCATGCAAGCGGCAAAAAGAATATCGCGCACATTGTAAATATTCTTCAGCATATGAGGCTGACGTGACATAGTCGGGGAGCACATTCCATTCCGTAATACCTCTCGGGATAAAACTGTACCTAAAACAGTCATTTCTGACTTGAGGGGTGTGATGTATGGCTATGACGATGTCTGGATGTTTCATTTGTCGAGATTTTGAAGTACCTGTGTTTGTCGACAAGCAAGTGACCATTAATGATAAGGTAAGTAGGTTTCAGTCGTTCATACTGGTACGCAAATCTAGCGGAGGTAAGTCGGCAAGCTTACAAAGTTCAGTGGGGGATTGGCAGTAGTGATACTTGTTGAATATAAAGCTTGATGCTAAGCTCTGGATTTTATCAAGTTTGTTGGTTGGATTTTGTTTTGTGTTGGATCAAATTTTTGTTGGTTGGATCCCATACAGTTTTAGCATACTCCATGATAGGACGTATTAAAGATTATAGGCTAAGATTTTTACCTCATGTGTCGATGCACTTATACTCCGGCTTAAGCTCCAGCGCGCTTTGCTAGCCTTACTACATACAGCATCAATGTGTTGATTCTACCTGAGATCAGAAGTGAACGTTATTCTAGATACTGATGTTTATCGACTCTGTTAATAGTTATACTACTTGTATTGTAAGGATAATGCAAAATTTCTTACTTTCTCGTCTTGGACATAACAGATTTAGCTGAGTTCAGTTCCATCTGCCAGTCGTCACACATTTTTTAATTTTTTGCAGACTAGACTGTAAATGGCCTGATCATTACTATTTCGAATTATATTAACATCACACAATCATCGGTAAGAAGTTTGACAGGGACATAATATTAGTGGACAATAAGACAGGACCTAAGACACTTCCTTGCGGAACACCCGACACAACGCGGGAAGGGCGTGATGAGCCCCCGCGAATTCAACGTATTGTTCTCTAGAAGAGAGGTAAGATGAAAACCACTGAGTGATTGCGGGGCTTTCAAATACGGAATTAATTTTGCGGAATTATTTTCGGATGGGATACTTTGTCAAATGCTTTCGCAAAGTCGAGGAAGATTATGTCTGTTTGACCACGGGAGTTTAAAGTTTCAGAGAGGTCATGTACAATTTCAATGAGTTGGGTGGTTGTTGAAAGCTTTTTTTCGGAAACCATGCTGTCCAGGAAAAAAACAAGTTGTATTGGTCCAAGTAAGAAACTAATTGTTTATAATTGATGGGCTAGAGGAGCTTAGAACACGCGTTTGTAATAGAAATTGGTCTATAATTTGGCACTTCCGCAGTACTGCCACTTTGTGTATAGATATGATTTTTGCGCATTTCCATGCTACCCGGAAGCAACCATTATCAACAGAGGACTGCAAAATTTTAGTTAGATATTTAGAGTTCCATTCTGCATGTCTACGCAAAAGCTCGTTTGGAATGCCGTCAGGACCAGGGCTCTTCTTAACATCGATATTCAGCAAGAGAACACCTTGTTCATTTATTTCAATTTCTGCAATAGGTGGTCTAGCAGGTATGTTGGCTACATGAGGTGCATGACCATTATCTTTAGTAAAAACGGAGGTAAAGTAATCATTAAAATTATCAGCTTGCATTGCAGCAGTACTGCTCGATTCTGAGGATAACGGTTTTGTAGCGTGAGCTACACTGGCCTAGCCAAGCCCGTTTCGCGCGGCACATCAAGAGCCGTGCTGCGCATGCGCAAGGATCAGTGATGTCACACGGCTTGCGCACCGGAGCCACCGGAGTCGGCACCTCTCGCGCACTCCGCCGCCGCTGCGCGTCACTCACCGCCGCCGGTCTGCGCATTCCAGAGGAGTGACGTCGTAGCCGTGGTAGACGCACTGGCGCCGGCGCGTGCTCGCTGTGCAGTCGCCGTCTGACACTGCGCTGGAGCCGCTGCGCTTCGGACTGGCGTTTGCCAGTGTGGTATAGCCATGGAGAAGGAGAGCGCAAATGCTGCTCAACAGCGCAGAAGAACCGAGAAGCTTGACTCATCGGATCCCGAAGTAGTTGCCTGGCAATTAGCGGTTGAGCGTAGGAGACAACCAGGAAAGCTAAGAATAATCAGCTGAACCTTTGCTAACGCTACGTATATCCTGGCATAGCCGAGCTAAGCCACTGCAACTTTTTTGGATGGGTCGACATAACGCCAGAAATTCTGAGGCGCCTCTTTAAGGAACTTCGTAAGTGTCACATTAAAAACTTATCTTTACATTCTTTTTAAGGCATTTCAGGTCTTGGCTCATGCGTTGAATTATGATTTCCTTATCGGGGGTTGGATACCTCAAACAGTCCCACATTTCCGCCTTAATCGTCTCCTTAGATGTTTAACTTCCCTTGTAATCCAAGGATTTTTCCTTTTAAGTATTTATAGCACTTTGGTATGTAACTTTTAATACATTTAATCCATGACCGTTGCGAAATAGTAGTCCCATAAATAATCTGTACTAGTCTTCGACTCAAAGAGATCAACAAAATGGTCGAATGAACGCTCTAAAAAGTCTAACACACCAACTCATTAGCAGACGAAAACTTCAAAAACGTTTTATGAAGGGCACATCGATATGGATCAGGTCCTAAGCTTAGAAATACTAGCACCATTTTATGGTCTGAAAGACCATTTTCAGTTTCACATATTTCTAAATATGTCATTAAAGAATTTTACAGAAAGAATAAATCAAGTAATAATGATTTAGTCGCACAGATTCCTGTATAATCTGTCACTACCCAGGTTAGGCCTAAACAGAAAGCTAGCTCTAAAAGCTGGTCACAACTCGAAGCCTCAGTGTGTCCCGGTGAAAGTGTCGGCAAATCAATGCCGGCCAAGTTAAAATCACCTAAAAGTGCAATATTATTGCCCTGGTGCATGTTAGACTCCATAAATTTTCTTTAAGTGAAAAATAACATGGACAGGTGAGTTAGGAGCTCTGTAAATACAGCATATGGACTTGACGTTCACCCAACTTGGTTTTGATCCAGACAGTTTCCATCGCTCTCGGTCTCTAGAATAGTATACGGTACACTGTTCTCTATCAAGAATGCTACGCCACCAGCTCGACCTTCACGATCTCTTCTGACGATTGAATAGCCAGGTGGTGTGACCTCTGCATCACTTACATCTTTACGCAGCCACGTCTCTGTTATATCGATAACATCTGGTTCATGCTCCAACACAATTCTAGGATGCTTTTGGCGTTCACATTATTAATATTAAACTTTGCCTCTTTTCTGGGGGGTTTTCAGGTGTTTCTTGCGCCAGGTGATCGCACAAGTTTGACCCTTTTATTTTTATCGTCATCCCAATGGAACATTACATTATTAGCTTTCAATTTATCGAAGATCAATGCCACTTTTTCTCCACCTTTCCTATCTTCAGAACAAGAGTTCCACAGCTCCTTTCGTAATTCAACAATCCTTTTAGAATAATCTTCGTTAATACTAATCTGGGTGCCGTTGAGCTTGAAACAATTATTTAGTATTCTTTTCTTATCCCTGAAATCTACGAACTTTAGTTGATTGGGCGGTTCAAACAGAAACCAAGCCTGTGAATCATCTCAATAGAGTCTAGCTTTAGTTTGAGTATACCTTCGAATATGTCCTCGTTTACTGTTTCATTAACACTTCCTCACTTTCATGCTTGTCCTCCACAACTCCGCGAACAATTATGTTGTTTCGTCGAGATCGGTTTTCTAAATCATCAAATTTACGTCCGAGCACTGCCAAATTAGCATCATTCCCGATAACTAACTTCTCAATTTCAGTGACCCTGTCGCGTGTTTCATCCTGAGACAGCAATTTATTTTCTATCGTTGATAACCTGTTTTCAACAAGTTGCGAACTAGTATTCGACCTGCAAACGAGTATTCTATCTGCTGCAATTTAAATGCTTAAGCATTTCTTTGCTTACCCCACGAGAAAACCGTCAGTCCGTCTGTCATGTAAGACGATCGCTTTCAAGATGGAGCCCGCAGCAGCGAAAGACTGTACCTTGGTGGCGCCTGTCGCTTCAGCGCGAACGAAGCGGCGAGAACACAGCGCTCACGGAGCTCTCAGCACACGCCGAACTCTGCCCGTTTCGCAGATCGCTTTCAAGATACGGGCCCGCGCGTCTCTCTTCAACGTAAGGTGAGCGGCGAGAACACAGCGTGCCAAGCCATCCGCCGTCAGGACTCTCTGTCGGCATTGCGGATCGTTTCAAGATACGGTCGGCGCGGCCGTGACAAAGGCAGCCGTCAGCGAAGGTTCATATTTCGACGCAGATGGATAAGCCGCCTAAAGAACGATAACGGCTTATAGTGATCGCAACGTGATTAGCTTGCCTGGCGCCGCCACCTGTTATCAATGCACTTGTGGCGCCATCCGCACTACTTCGTGACGCCTCAGTGCTGCCGTTTGTAACTGGCCGGATCAAGTTTCGTAAAAGTCATAATGACACTGGGCTGCGTGTAAATGAACAAGTGGGACAATGCTTACGCATACTTATACAACTCGCAGAGAAGTTTCTGCGGGAATTTTATTGCGATACGAAATTTATAGACACTCGAAGCGGATTTCTGCCGTCGGCGTTGTCGTCGCCGTGAGGTTCCGTATAAAGTCCAAGGGCGAGAAAGTCGCCGCGCGCCGTATGCTGTATGTGCGAGTGAAAGCGCGCGAGGCACGCCCGCTTTCACGGACAGCGCACGCACGACGGAGAGCAAACGCGACCGTCGCGCCAACTTTCGTAGGGAGATGGGAGGGACGAAAGGTGAGAGGGGGGCGACGTTGTGCTGCGGCACCAACGGCGCAAGGGGAACTGGCGACTCAGTCTCGCACGCAAAAGGAGGAAAGTGGGAAGGCAGCTTGGGAGGAAGGGCTTATACTCTGCCCACAACTGCGTATTTGTACTTGGCCTGGCTGTGGGCGGTCGCCCGCACTCTATCTTGCAAGTGATCTGCAGACGGCTCATAGCTTTCTATGCGCTGTACTTTCGCCGCTCAATTTCCGTTGAAGCGATAGACCCCACGAACGATCGCCCGCTGCAGCTGCGCTTCCTCACGCCAGCGTTTTGACAGCGGTTGTCTGCGGTCGACGAGTAGGCTCTATTCATGTTTGCTTGTGCGCGCTCACCATGCTTGTTAATTTAGTTAGTAAGCGAATGCGTCCAAGTTTATACAGCCAATAAATCTACGATCCTTAAATCGTATAGCTCTCTAATTATTCGCTATCGCAATTGATGCTTCGCCTTTCGTGCGAAACTGCGACTTTTTAATAGCAGGCAGATTTCCTGGCGTCAAGTATTTGCCGACATGCTACTTTGCAAGGGAGGGAAAAGGAAGGCCTTGAAAGAAGGAGGGCAAAACAAATGAAAAATAACAACACAACTTGATTTTATTGATGATTTGATGTTGTTTTCCCTTTCGAGTTCAACTTGTATGAAAATATGCGTCATGTTGACTTCATTGTTGGCTTTTTATACAATATATGCTATAATATATATATATATATATATATATATATATTCTAAGCGAGTAAGTAATTGCGCACGCACTTGTGGCATTCAGCGGCAAATGAAAGGGCAAACGCAGCAAAAGTTAGGCTAACATTCGACAGACTGGGAATCGATGAGAAAGTGTATACTTGGGACCCAGTGAAGAATATTAGAATTCAATTACCGCAGAAAGGAAGTCCTTGAAAACATTCCCTTTCCACTTTGACTTCGCTGAAATCCTCTAAGAACAACAAAGTTTCAAAATGACAGCCCAGTACCAAAACTGTACGAATCCTTTCCCTAAATGCTCGAAGTATGGTAAATTTGATCAATTAGAGAACCTAATCCTGTCTTATCAACCTCACATTTTAGTAATTACAGAAACATGGCTTAATCCTGGTGTACGTGATTCTGAAGTTATTCCTCCTTCATACAGACTGTTCCGTAAAGACAGAGGATCAAGAGGCGGCGGTGTCGCGATAGCAATTAAAAATAATATAAAGTCCTTAGAACTTGATGACATTGCCGACCATGAAAGTTTATGGTGCAAAACAACGTATTGTAAGAAAAACATAACTGTAGGGGGAGTTTATCGGCCCCCAAATGCAGCACCTGACTTCATTGATCAGATTCATGATTACGTTTCAAACATACTAACTCTAAAAAAACCGGTGATTTTAGCTTCCCGGAATAGACTAGAACAACTGCTCACATGACGGCCGTGACGTCGCAAGTTCAGAATCATTGCTAGACGTGGCGTTCACGTTTTCACTGAACCAAATGGTAACTGATAAGACCTGTATCACTTCAACATCATCATCTTTACTTGACTTAATTCTTATAAGTAGTACATTAGAAGGATCTTCTGTGTCCATCGAGAAGGGCATTTCAGGTCACAAAGCGCTTATTAAGCGAAACTTTAAGGATTATACACGCGCAAATAATCCTGCTGTACTAGGTTTCCTAGAATGCCAGTTTCATACAATCAGTGAACAAACAAATGTACAAGAACTCTGGACGCGTTTTAGAGATATTGTTAAGTATTGCGAAGAACCTTCATTCCAAATAAAAGAAACGCATGAACCGAGAATACCCGTGGATAACACGTGAAATAATCCAACTAAATATAAAATAAAACGACGGCGGAAAAAGGGAAGCAAGTTTACGTTAGATGATCTTATCGGTACATTAAAACAAAAAATATCGGAAGCAAAAGCCCGTTTCTTGACACTACGTTACTTTCGTTTATGGCGCATGACCTCACAAATTCTGGCGATATTTGTCAGATGAACAAGAAAAAATAACGCAAATCGAAATTTCGGATCATGTTATTCAGTATCTTGAACACATTGCTAATGAGACGAACAACTTCTTTCAGTCAGTTTTTTCAAAACATGCTACTAATGCAGTTTTAGCACCTTACGATGTCAAAATACCAATGGAAGAATTAACTGTAAGTGAAGAGGGCATACTTTCTCTATTGCATAAGCGTGATCTTAAAAAATCTACCGGCCCCGATCAGATTTCTAACTCATTCTTAAGTCGATACGCAAACGGGACATCAAAGTATCTATTTAAAATATTCACTCTTTCTCTACAACATCAGAATTACCAGACGATTGGCGCAAGGCTGCAATAATTAATTCCAATACATAAATCGGGCTCGAAATTAGATTTAATTAACTACCGCCCAGTGTCATTAACAAGCTCATGCTGCAAAATAATGGAACACGTAATATTTAAGGCCATAATAACTCACCTAGAAACAAACGAACTTCTGTATAAACAACAGCACGGTTTCAGATCAAGACTGTCAACTATAACCCAACTAGCTGAGTTAACTCACGACATAGCTAACGTACAATAATGATGGCCAATTGGATGCAATTTTTTTAGACTTTTCTAAAGCGTTCGACGTAGTTCCGCACCAGGATTTACTCACAAAATGACTGGCTTTTGGTATTAGTAATAAAATAATATCCTGGATCAACAGATTTCTTTCCAATCGTAAACAGAGCGTTGCAATCGATAATCATCTGTCACAACCACTCGATCGATGTCTACTCCGGAGTACCTCAGGGATCGGTTAATCTGGCACCACTCTTGTTCTTGATGTACATTAATGACATCCAGTTTGCCATTAAAAACTCAATTCAGATGCGCCTGTTTGCTGACGACTGTGTCGTGTACACAGTCGTACACAACTCAGACGACCAGATGAACTTCACACTTCACTGTAACAATTTACTCTTGGTGCAACACATGGGGCATGAAACTGAACACATCAAAAACACATTACATTTCTTTCACAAATAAGAAACTCCCGCTTAACTTTAAATATTCGATCGGAAGCTCAATAATCAACAGAAGCGACCAGGTAAAATATCTAGGTATTAAACTCAAGCCTCACCTTAACTGGGAGCCCCACATCTCGACCATCTGTCAAAAAGCCGAAGGCAAACAATTCTTTTTAAAAAGGAAACTGCGTGCAGCACCACCACACCTCAAACTAAATGTGTACAAAACACTAATAAGGTCATGCCTAGAATACGCTGATTTAATCTGGAGCCTTCATCAAAAACGCCCTATAAATAAAATAGAGCGCATACAAAAATTAGCAGTTAGATTTGTATATTCGGATTACAAAAGGCAGTCTAGTATCTCAGGTCTGATTGCAAGGGCAAACCTAGAATCCCTCTCGCAGAGTAGAGCAATTTCACAACTAAAATTCATCTATCAAATATACCATGCTCATTTCCAGATAACACGTTCTCATTACTTGCAATATCCCCCAAAACGCTCAATCAGACTAAATCATTCCAAAACAATCTATGCTCCCCCAAGTCGTGTTAATGTTGACAAACACTCCCTTTTTCCGTCGGCCATTTCCTAGTGGAACAAGTTAACTAACAATATTGTGTGTTGCAATAACATCGACTCTTTTATTAACCGCATTCAGTGTATTGACTTCTCATCATGATGTTTTTATCATTGCATTTCTGTACCACTCCTGCACGGGTGGCGAAGGGCCTGCAGTATATTCAAATATATTGACGCAAGACAAAACCGTCTTTAAATAACGCGCGTAGGTTCGTGCGCCCTCCAAGAAGACAACGGCGTATTAGTGAAAACAACAAAGACGAAGACGTAATGGCACGTGCATTCGCCGCACGCACGGGGATATATGTGACCGTTGTCAAAAAAGAAGAGGACGTGGAGCGCCGCTCGAGGAAAAGAAGGCTTCTTGATCTCCTGCTTGCAACGCTGCAGTTATTCAATTTATTTACTTGCTGGGCACAAGTTAGCCCCAAAAAATAGTTACCTTAGAAGTCCTTGAGTCATTCGTTACAATATATATATATATATATATATATATATATATATATATATATTATATACAGTTTTGCGCGGTTGTCACTTGATTCAACGTATTCAGCTATCTGGGTGATGATGGTGATGATGGTCATTGCCATCCACTTGGAAACCGGGCGGGGTCAAATAGTCCCTTTAGTAGGACTTTCCGGCGGGCTAGTTGGTTCACAGCTTTTACACGTTTATATAACTGTGCGAAACAACGGGTTTACTCCAGATTTTACTCTTTTCGTAGCCACTTTTATAGTTTCTGTCGACTTCATCTTTACTTCTGGTGTTTTTTTCATTAAGCCATATCTTTATCCTTCATGCCTTTTTTGACATCATCACCTCTTCATTTGTTGTTTGTTGTAGTATTTGTTGATTCTATTTCTTTTTTTAATCAAACGTATTTATCGCCTCATCCTACGCCTTTACTATGGTTCAGCATATCTAAAACGATATTCTGAGTTCATTGCAAAGTTTCTTGTTATTATGTATCGTACTTCATTACTTCATGGAAGGTTACCGGATGACTGGAAGATAGCCAGAGTTGTGCCCATACACAAGAAAGATGATCGGGCTTTATTGCAAAATTACCGTCCAATATCGCTTACATCATCATGCTGTAAAGTTATTGGACATATTGTTGCCAATCAGATAAATGAATTTTTAGCCGAACACTCAGTCCTCTCTAATTACCAACACGGGTTCAGAAAAGGCTACTCAACAACTACACAATTAGTTACAGTAATACATTCACTTGCTTCATGCCTTGATAAGAACGGTCAGATTGATTCAATATTTCTACATTTCAGCAAAGCTTTTGATAGAGTTCCACATGACAAACTAATACTAAAGCTCAGACGCATTAAACTACCGAAAATTTTAATATGGATAACGCGCTATTTAACCACAATCGCTATCAATTTGTAGCAATCAATGAGCGGCAATCAGGCTATCTTCCGGTTGGCTCCGAGGTCCCTCAAGGGAGTGTGCTGGGACCATTACTGTTTTTACTGTTATAAATGATATAATCACTGTAATTGATCCTAACGTGCAAATCAGATTGTTTGCGGATGATTGTGCGCTTTTTCAAAAATAACCTCAAATAACGATCAGAACCATCTTAATACCGCTCTTGCTCATTTTTGAATGGTGTGAAACATGGGATGTGAAACTTTATACTGATAAAACCATCTTTCTTCGCTTCTCTCGGCAAAAAGCTCCGCTCTCTTTTGCGTACACGCTAGGCATGGCACCGTTGCGGGAAGAGACTAAATCCCAAGTAACACAGAACGTAGCGTAAACGTTGCCTGATTGTAACAAATGTCAGGCAACGTTAAACAGCCAACCTCAACGTTGAATGTACGTTGCCAGCTGTACGTTCAAGTGAGTGTCATAAATAAATGTCACAACAACGTCCTGACACCCACGTTGTGTCAACGTTGCATGTAAACATCAATTTAACGTGTAAATGGTATCAATCTAGCAACGTTACAAAACAGCACGTTCCCAGAACGTTGCCGGATGTCACCAATATTGACATTAATGTGATGCCAGGCTGCTGTAGCATTTCGCATGTATACGTTCATGCAACTATAAGATATTTTCATTTTCAACTGAACATTCATCTTATCATACAGTGAGGTATGGAGATGTATAGTGGTTATGCAGTAATTATATATTCTAAGGACACCATGTTAAATGATGTTTATTATGCTTCTCCACAGATAAGATCTGCTACAAATTATATCAAATGGCAGAAGCATTCACATGGAAAAAATGCTAATTGTTGCAACGGTTCACCTATAGTAGACAAAGTTACGCATAAAAGTATTCCCTTCTTACACCACCAAATGCACAAGACTTTGTGACTGCTTGCACGCCACATGCCTCTAAAAGTGGAAACATTAAGCAAGGGCCATCATGAATTAGCCCAAGCCCTATGATACGAGCTGCATAAAAATGACGAACCCTGCACACTGCACAGTGGATACACACAGATCATATCTACTTGTCCATATGAAAAACAGTGCATTTTTTCAGTTCACGTATGGTTTACATCATAGAAACGGCACTAGAGCAAAGGACTATAAGCCACCAATAGGGCTGCAAACACATCGTACACCCACCACACAGGACACATACATGCACGCTGCTGCAGACATGTTTTTTTTTTGTTTTTTATAGGAGGAATCTTCGCGAGCCGCACGATAAACACAGAAGGTACGGACGACAGGAGCAAAACCCGCGCACATTCAACACACAGACACGAAAGGAAATGCGGACGATACGGGTTAACCTGCGCCACACGAGCTATCAACCCTCGTGGATTTGATCCTTTCCGCCTGAAACAGTCACAACGCGCACGGAAACATCGAACACTGCACATCTGTACCTCCGATATCGTGTCAACAATTCTGAGGCTACAATTCATGTTGACGACATCAGAAAGTTATCTAAAACTAAGTGACGGCGTAGGAAAAGTAGGCAGCATCGCTAAACGTCATGGATTGGCTTCGAGTCAGCTTCGAGACAGCCCAAACCGTTCAAATCAGGCCACAGCGACGGCTTGATAAGGATAACGTATGCTGATCTCAAAGGCCATGCTTATGCTGGCTGCAGACGGCGGAAGCAATTCAAGGTAAAATACGTTTTAAAATTTCTTTCTACGCTAAACTATAGTCTAAAATATAGATTGTTCTACGGTATTTTGTCTTGCAAAAACTATACGTAGTTGTGTGTAACCCGGCAAAACTTTTAGTATGCGAGTGTACTGGTTAATATTTTTGTCATCACAGAGGCCACAACATTCTCACAAGTATGCAGGTGGCGCTATGTTTTTCCTCCGTGGGATTTGTGGCTTTTTTGGGGGGACCCAGAGCCCTAAGACCACCAGTGTAGACGAAGACGGACCCAGAGAGGCTCCAAGATTCAAGAAACGTAGAATCGGTAGAAGAAATAGACGTAAGCACCAGGGGCAAGGTCATTCTGACATAGGTTACATTAACATGCAAGGTGGCAGGAATAGGCTAAGTGGGAGGAGATAGACGAGCAACTAAGGCAAGAAAAGCTGATGGTATACGGGTTTGTGGAGACACATCTTAGGGACATGGAGCAACCTCCCTGTAACCCTGACTATACATGGGAACATTGCAATAGAACAGAGGGCAGAAAAGGGGGTGGAATTGGTGCATTTATTCATAAAAGTATGAACTGGCAAAAGGTCAAACAGGAATGCAAGGAGCATTATGGCTAAAAGGGAAAGTTGCAGGAGAGCAGACACTCCTTGGCTTTGTATACCTGTGGACAGGAGAAATGCCAAAGAGGAAAACAAAAAATGCTGGAATGCATATCAAGTGACATTAATGAGCTAGGAGAAGGGTGCGAGATTATTAACTAGGAGATATGAACGCAACATAGAAGACATGGACGGGTAACAGACTCAACAGGCAACATGATGCTGGATATGTGTGAATGCATGACTTAGTTGTATGCAACAGTACTGAGAAGTGTGAAGGGCACATAACATGGGAGGTAGGGAGCCTGCAGTCGACGATAGATTAGCACTAATGTCACATAGGATGCACGATAGGCTAAATGTATGAGCATAGATGAATATGGCTCCAGAAGTCTAGGTAGTGATCACAAACGTATTAAGGTGAGTTTAGAAGGGAAATGAAAGTAGGTAGGAGGCAGATGAACAACCAGGTGGGATTTTACTCGGAAAAGCAGCTTGAAATAGCAACCCAGCAAATTGAGGAAGTAATTTCAGAGGACACAAAAACAGAATGGACATATGCAAATTTAACAGGACTATTTGAGCTAGAGCTTACTAAGGTACGAGTCAGGACAAAAGGGAACAGAAGACGTAAACCAAGAGCTGGTGGGATGAGGAGGTTAAGAAGGCCATAGAGAAACGCCAGGAAGCCAGGGAACACAGATATTCAAAGCAGAGGGTGAACCAGAAGCTGATGTAGGCAGAAAATGGAACACTTCTTAAGCTGTAGAAGGGAAGCATCCAATTTGATCAATGAGAGATCAGAAGAAAGGGGAGCCAATGGTTGTCAGAAGTAAACAAAAAGGATAGAAAAGCAGCGAAGAATTTGGAAACATCTCAATCCTTGAGTAATAGACTAGCCTAGAGCAGAGGTTTATAGTACAGCTCAAGGTGTTCGACTAGAGGGAGATGAGGCAATGGAACATAAAGAACAATGATGACAGAAAAATTTAAAGAACGAAATAGCATGTGCTCAATCAGGTGAGGATGGACTAGTCAGTGCAGTGGCTCCCTGGCACAAAGCGAGTGGGAAAGGGCAAGAAGAGGGTTCCTAGTAGCACGTCGACAGGTCCTGATGGCATCCCAATTATGTTGATAAAGACATTGGGCCCAAAATCTAAGAAAGCATTAAGAGAGGCAGTGAGCAAAATGATAATGGACGGTAAAGCCCCTGACGGGTGGAGACTGAGCAGGATGAGCATGATATATAAGGGAAAGGGGGACAAAGCCGACATAAACAACTACCGTCCCATAACAGTGACGTCATTGGTTTACAGGGTGGTGATGCAGATTATAAAGGACAGACTGCAGGCATGGGTGGAGAGCGAGGAGGTGCTGGGGGAACTACAAAATGGGTTCCGAGAACAAAGAAGGTTAGAAGATAATCTGTTCTCATTGACACAGTGTATTGAAATAGCAGAAAAGGAACACAGGCCCCTATGGCTTGCCTTTCTGGATATCAAGGGAGCCTATGACAGTGTAATCCAAAAGGATTTGTGGACATACTGGGCACTCTAGAGGTGGAAGATGGAGTAAGAATCTTTTAAAAGATATCTATAAAGTAACAGGGTGTTATAAAAGGGAAAACAAGGTATCTGGGCCTATAGAGATACAGCAGGGGCTTAGGCAGGGGTGCCCTCTGTCACCTCTGTTGTTCATGCTGTATTTCAAGGATTAGAGAAAAAATTAGAGAGGAGCGGACTTGGCTTCAACCTTTCCTATTCCAAGCAGGGAGAATGGATTAAACAGTCATTACCAGGACTGATGTATGCAGATGACATTGTACTTATGGCTGACAGCAAGGAAGACTTGCAGAGATTAATGGACATCTGTGGTAAAGAGGAGATAGCTTAGGTTTGAAGTTTAGTAAAGAAAAATCGGCAGTCATGACTTTTAATGATAATCAGGGCAGCGAGCATAGGATACGGAGGTTACGCTGGAGGTGGTGGATAAGTACAAATATCTTGGAGTGTGGATAAACAATGGGGCTGAGTACCTAACGGAACATGAAAAATATGTGACGGCTAAAGGTAGCAGAAATGCAGCTGTGATGAAAAATAGGGCACTGTGTAATTACAATAGGTACGAAGTGGTGAGAGGGATTTGGAAAGGGGTGATGGTCCCTAGTTTGACTTTCGGCAATGCGGTCCTGTGCATGAGATCAGAGGTTCGAGCAAGGTTGGAAGTTAAGCAGCGAGGGGTAGGTAGACTGGCTCTGGGAGCACACGGAAATACACCAAATCAGGGGGTACAGGGTGACATGGGATGGACGTCATTCGAGGGCAGGGAAGCCAGCAGCAAGATAGAATTTGAGGAGCGATTGAGAGAGATGGCAGAAAAGCGGTGGGCAAGGAGAGTTTTCAGTTACTTGTACATGAGGAATGTTGATACAAAATGGAGGAAGCTGACCAGAAAACTGTCAATCAAATATTTGACTGCAGGAGGGGTGCAAACCAGGAAACAGCGGTTAAGAAAAAGGTTAAGGAAACAGAGAGGGGTCTGTGGAAAACAGGGATGCAGACGAAATCAGCACTGGGCACATACCGAACTTTCAAGCAAGAAATTGCCAAAGAAAATATCTACGATAATTCTAGGGGAAGCTCTTTGTTGTTTGAAGCCAGGACGGGAGTATTGCGGACTAAGATGTACCGAGTCAAGTACCAAGGTATAGACACGTTGTGCTGTGCGTGTGGAGAAGAAGAGGAAACGGCTGAACACCTCATACTTTTCTGTAAGGGGCTTAACCCTACAGTGCAAGGCAACGGGGCTGATTTTTTCAAAGCATTGGGGTTTAGGGACAGTGAAGGCAAAATAGACTTTAAGCGGGTAGAAATAACCAAACAGAGGTTATCTGATTGGTGGATAAAATTAAGGCAGGGGTGAAATTTCACCCACCACAAAGTACAAATTATGTTAATAGCCATGGCTAGGTGGTATGCCACCGCCCGATTTAAAGGGTTCAGCCTCATCCATCCATCCATCCATCCATCCATCGTGTTTTGTGATGGCGGTCGTATGTGCGGGGTGCTACGAGCGTCGCGTTTGCTTGATCGTGGTTTTGTGTTTGCTGTTATGAAGTAGGTCGCAGTTAGCGTGCACAGAAGTGCCTGAAGATACCTTGTGTCATGCTGCAAACTCGCCGTATGCGTGGCGCGCCAGGCAAATGTCCCAACGATTTTATGCCGTGGAGTGCGGTCTCTTTGTTCTCGTTCTGAAAAGTTAGGTGGACGTCGCAAAGAAATAATGTGTGTTGGCGTGCCTCAGCTCGTCCACTACGCAGCGGCATGTATGCGGGGAGTAACATCGTCGTCGCAGCACCGGCAACTTGGAGAGCGCTTCGCGACCGTGTCGTACCATTCAAAATGTAAGTAATCATGCTGGCTAACTACACGCGTGTTGTGTGAGCTTCTCGTGTGTGCATAGCGTGCGCGAGCGTATGAAATAGAAGTCCCGCGACAACAGTAATACCTGTGCTGATGCTTGCTGATCGCTGGTTGTCAGCAATTAGTTACGCAAGTTTATTGCTTCGATGCGAAATTGAAATCTTGATAAGCGTTTTCTTCCGATGAGAAATATAACGTTCGAAAATAATCGTGTTCATCATGTGCGTGCGGCGCGTGAGCCCCCGCTTTTCTGCTGAAGTTGCATAATAACGACTCATTTGCCTCTTCACCGATTCTTATTGCAATGATGTTTCCTTGCTTACATGGCAAGGAAACTTGTTTCATATCTATTTGTCCAAGGAAACTTGTTTCCTTGCCTCGACGTTGTAAATAATATCTGCTTACGAAGTTTCGGTTTACGACAGTTTTAGAGAAAAAAAAATTAAGCAATCACAGCTTGCTACTAGTCCAACTTACTTTTAAGACAAGATGTTTTGACATACCTTATACGTAACTAAACATGGCAGGGAAAAGTTAAACTGAGTCATGAAAAAATGAATTGTTTTGTAAACATTTCTTTGCTATGTGCTGCTGTGTCAATAATTTTACTGTGATCAAAGGGTCCCCATTATCAAGACATTCATCAGTGACTTCTACTTTGTGCTCTGTTGCCACCCTGCAATAATGCAAACATTGTTTTGTGACTATATTTAGATGCTCCATGCATTCTAGACAATTGACAGCTTTATAAAGCTGTTGCCTCTGCTGTAAGTTAACACAGAACTTATTTTATAGTGGCGAGGCTGTGACCCATAACAGTGCCCACATAACGGAGGAGCCACCAGACCCCTTGGCCATGCCTGCCGTAGTGCAACGTGTATCTGGATGGTCGGGTCAGGTATGTATGTATGTAGTGTACGTGTTCCAAAAAATAGCATCTTGGTATCATTTGTGGATAAGTTAATCGACATTCAACACAGCTTACTAAATAGGCCAAATATTTATGCACCTTGCTGTTATTTGTGTTCATAGCTGTTATGCACACCTTATTGTGTTCTATATAAAAGTATACCTAACATGTCTGATGTTAAGTATTTTTCTTGCATCAATCGCTTGGCTGCAAGTTACATTTTAATTTTGCTTAGTACACACTATTTATCACTTTCATTTTGGTTTTCTTGTTTTGAAACTGTTTCCTATGCTGTAGGATTTTATTTCCGAATTTTTAGTGTTTACACTACACTCTTGTGCAGCTTCTGCGCATATAAAATTCAAAGTGTAATGGGCCAAGTATGTCATAGGTGTAAGCACACAGTGTGCTTACCATTGTTTAACATTCAAATTCACGATTATTTCTGTCTTGTTCCAAGAATAACTGCCACTGGAAAACACATTTGATGAGCTCAAACTTCTTGAAATGATACATTAAGACCAGTATTCACTGTGCTGCAGTTATTACAGTTCTGAAGTGTTTTCTAGTAAGCTTGCTTTTTTCTCTCCCATTTTTAATATTCTTGGCAAGCTATCCCATTCATGCAAGTAGGCATTGTAGCAGTTGCAAGTCTATGTCCAGTTACATTATTTTCTCTTTTTTTCTAGTCAATACAGCATAGAACACATAGCTAACTGGTAGGTAGTTAATTGTATTGATGCTCTATTATTAAAAAAGCACACTATTCGCACATGTCTGCTTGCTCTTGCCATGTTTGCTGGTTATTGCAATGTTGCGCGTCAATGAATTTGATTTCAACTACACCATACAGAACAGTCTATTGGCTTTAGTGTAATTTAATAGTGACAATCAACCAACAAGCCCTAATTCTACAGCTTCAAGAAGTATTTCTAATACTTTGGGGTCCCTTTCCATATTTTTGTTTTATCCTGTGTATTTGGTCAGCACAGTGGGCATTCGGTCTATTCATTCTGCTTGGCGCTGCTCAGGTCAGATAATTTCAACCTGCAAGTCCAAATTATAATGATATGTGTCGACTTCATTTACTGGCTGATAATTGGAAAAGCTTATATCTATTCTAAAGTATTTTTCTGAACATACCATGTCTAGAACAAGCATCATATGCACTGCAACTCTTATAGTTTAAGTTAGGTAGGCAAATATCTATAGGTATGTATACTTGTGCATATACTTTCTACATATTGGCTAGTGTTTTAGCTACACGAAACAGCCTATGTTGTCACTACTCTCAAGTCAAATTTATGGTTGATGCGCCGCTTGTTTTTGTTGTGCACTTACACTTCTGTGGTGTCTTAAGCACTGTAGATGCCTGACAGCTGAAGTATTGCAGCAGTAGACAGTTTTAGTTTAGCGTACGCTATGTCATTGCGTATGATATAAAATAGCGGGTCATCACTGCGCATGTGCAGAACGCTATCCGACCGATAGCGTATGCATGCTATTTCTCAGATTTAGCATTACCGTCTGTGCGTGGTTTACGTTAAACATGGCGGTGGTCCCCTGCCCGCTTCGAATTGAATTTGGCTGGCTTTTGCAGAATTCGCTTCGTTCGTAGCAAATGACTGTGTAAAGCTTTCGCTTACCGTCAGGCCGCTTTGACAACAGTGTAATATGGTTAACCTTGTGGAGTTTTCGAGATCGCTTCTCGCGAACGACACGAAGCCTAACGAGGGAAACCGACATATATCAGCGCCACCTGTCAGTGAAGTCGAGAGATAGGTGCGACGATGGCATATGACCTCTGAGATCGGAAGATCTCGCAGGCCAACTAAAACTAATAAATGTGCTGTTTAGTGTACGCTGTACTATAGCGTATAGGCGTACGCTATTAGTTGCATATGCTATACTAAACTGTCTAGTGTCGAAGCTAACTGGCACTTACTATTGCTACAGTATGCCAACAGATACCTATCACCGTATTTGTGCATTTTCTAAGAACCAGCCGTGTTTGCTAGGTGAAATTAGTGTACGTATGAGTTTGCCGGTCAGTTCATGTAACTTTTCAGGATAGAATTTACATGGGGAGGAAAAGGGTACCATACAACATGACTGCGCTAACTGACCATTTATTTTGATGGAAGGATTAAAAATAGCAACACTGGATGTGTGCTTATGTTGTGCACAATTTCGTTCAGAGGGAAGGCGTAAGTTGTAATATAAAGGCATAAAATCACAATAAATGGTATTTGTGTAAAAAGGAAAGTAAATATGGGGCAGACTAACTTCAATCACTTGTCATCTAGAAAGCCCTTTTATTTCATGAATTGATCATGGGGTCTGGCTCGCATGTCTTGTTTATGTGGTATGCCTCACTGATCTGTCGTGTCAATTTTTCACCGTAGGTGAAAACAGATGATCTTAATCCAGCCTGAAGTCCTATCGCGGCAATGCACGGCCAAACTGGACGAGCAAGCTGGTCTCTTGAGTGAAATATGGGAATTTATTTGGCACATTTAGTTACCGGCCAGTCTCTGTTATATTTGACCAGTGTGAAAGAAATACAGTGAGCTGCCTCTCATACACACTAGACAAATTTGGTGGTATCTTTAACCAAGCAAACCTCCCTTGCCTGCTCGCCTTTCTGAATTCACTTGTGAACTGTCGTGCATATCCTGCCTACTTTATTTTTCGCTGGAAATGTGCGTGCATAGCAGTCCACATGAGAATTGAGGCTTGCTGAGTTAAAGATGCAACCCAATTTGTCTTGTGTTCGTCAGGGGTAGCATCTGTTCCTTTGATCATGTATATATTCAGTCAAATGTACATGGGGCAGACTGGCTGGTGCCTCAACATGTGCCCAGGAGAGCACCATAATTCACTCAAGGGAGAAATATGTTCGTGCCACTTGACGATGCACTGACACGACTGGTGCTGCACGCCAAATTTCGATTGTTCATCTATGGCAACCAATTGACCATCAAAATCAGTGACGAATACCACATTAAGGAAATGGGACATGTGTCAGTTGTAGAGATACAAGCTCTACTTTGGCTATCACTAATTGCTGAGAGGGTGATTAGAGACAGTTACTAGGACAGCTCTTCATCTGGTTGGCTGGCACAAACTGTACCTGTTTCTGCACTGCAAAAAGCTGACTCTACTTGGGCTCACTGAAACTGCTCTTTAAAATAAATTTGAAACAGGGTAAGCTATATAATTTTGTTTGCAGCCCCCCACTAATGCCACTGGACATACCTGCCATTTCCGGTTGCATTTATCGCACGGTTAGACATATTTTTTTTTTGCTACCAGCACTTATTGACATAAAACCGATGGCCTATTGCACAAGCAATAAAAGCACATCAAAACGCTTGGAGTAATGTCAAATTTAGGTAGGTTCATGTAAACAAAGCAAATTAATTGCTTTAATAAGAAAGTTGTGCAGACTGGGTAGGAATAGAACCTGGAGTGTGAAAGGAGCACGCTTCCCTTACGCCACGGCAGCTCTTTGGTTCTGGCTGACTTAAGGTGTGCCTAGTGCGTGTCACACTGTGCACGTCACATTGCAGCCATTTGGTTGACTAAAGGTGCTTTCACGTTCCCACACGTAAGCAGTCTTAATGTGTCTCTGCCATCTTTTATTGCAGGTACACCTAGGAAATGTTGTATACATTGGCAACGATAACTGGGGCCTGCTCCAGTGCCATCGCCGGGATTCCCTGTTCTGCAAAGAACTGGCATAACTGATGTGGGGAGCCCTGGCGCTCGGCGTAGGAGCGTCACAGGGGCTCCTTGTCGGTGCTTGAAGGACGGCAGTGCTGTTGAGAAGCCGACATTGAGCCCCGATAAATTGGAAGCTGTGGTATAAGTATCATTCACATTTTTCAAGTTTTTGTAATGTTTGTAACAATGCATGTATTGCACCGAATGATTAACTTTTCAGATGCATTTGCTGCATATCTTTCGAAATGGTGGTGCCCCTGAGGAGAAAAAATCATCTTCTCATGCTTGTTTTGGCCAGAGCGGGTTGAATCGAGTGACAAAGTTTTTTCGCGTTTAGGGTAGCCCAAGAAGAAACAAAAGCAGAATTAACAACCAGCTTATTTGTGGCTACTCATGAGTTGCATTTCTTTGTTTAAAAGTGCCTGCGAAAGTGGCGCTAACCTACTTATCAGGTCCAGAATTTTCTATTAACACCGCTTCCAAAAGCTCGCGTTCTAATTTGGTTTTTTCCCCACGGCCAGAACTTCCGTATTCGTCATCCGTCGGATAGCAACGCAACTTTTGCAGTGTAGAGCAATATTCAACCCTTCTCCCCGATATGCAACACCTTAGCGTAGTTGTAGCCGGTCGTTCAGGCACTGAATTGCAGTGCAGATGTAGGCAACAACAGAAGAGTCAAACGACGAGAGACATGCGGCAACTCTTTAACAAAAGCTTTATTTTTGCTGGCCCATGTTTATAGCCGTCAGTCACTGCATTGCACATGCGCAATTCGCACCCTTAGGAAGAAAGTAAACTCTGTCTGACAAGTGTACAGAAGGTGTGCTGATACACACAGAGCCAAGTCGCGAAATCTTGTTCAGCCTCAATTATTTTTACGTGTTAGTTGATCACTGCTTCTGCTGGAAACAGTACACTGAGCAAACGACGGTTCACAGTCACACGAACTGCAATGACATTCAAGCCTACTGTCACGCACATTTTTCTTGACATTGTATAAGTGTTCTCTCAGCCGGTGATTGATACAGTGTCCCATTTGACCTATATACTGTTTCAACCACAAGGGGGATACAATAAACCACGTTGCTAACACAGGTGACAAACGGAATTTGTGTTTTGTTGCATATGTGTGGCGTGCTGTGACATTGCCTTTGATTACACAACTTTAGAATGATATGCAATTTTCTTGATATTGTGAGAGCTTATGAATGTAGGGTATGACGGCCAGTTTTATGTCTGTCAGATGCAGTGACCACAGTGACCTCTACTCTGAAAAGCGCATGCACCGAGTGGTTGCCATGTGATCACTCCATCTGACAGACTTAAAGTGGCTGTCATACCATACATTCATAAGCTGTCTCACAATATCGTGAAAACTGCAGATCGTTCCAAGTTAAAGTTGTCTTCTTTGCACCTCAGAAGCTTATAAAGTTGTGTAATCAAGGAAATGTTTCAGCGCAGCACACAAGTGTAACAAAAAGCACAAAAATCTGTTCGTCACCTATGTTATCAACATGAATACTGTACCCCTCTTTCTTGTGGTAAACAGTACATAGGCCAAACAGGACGCTGTATCAATGACCAGCTGAGAGAACACTCATACAATGTCAAGAAAAACGTGCATGACAGTGGCTTGCATGTTGTTGCAGTTCAGTGTGCCTGTGAACCATTGTTTGCTCGGTGTACTGTTGTCAGCAGTAGCGGTGATCAACCAACACGTGAAATTATTGAAGCCTGAAAAGATTGCGCGACTTGGCTCTGTGTGTGTCAGCATCTGCTACACTTATCAGCACAGAGTTGACCTTACTAAGGGTGTGAACTGCGCGGGTGTGCAATGTGATGAGTGACGGCTATAAAACATGGGTCACTGAAAATACAGCTTTTTGTTGGAGTCAGCAATACTTCTATTGTCTCGTCGTTTCTGTCGTCAATATCTGTGCTGCAATTGACCAATATGTTGTACCAACAAGTCAATTTATCACTCACTCATTGGAACTTTCTTTCATCACGAATGAAATGTGTTTTTGGTACCGTGGTAGAGCGTTCAACATCATTTGTTAATTTTTGTTTTCTTCAAAGACTGAACTGGATGTAACAAGCAGGCGTGGCATTGCAAGGAAGCTTTATGTGAAAGGAATATATTGATACTAACGTCTTAACTGCTTAGCGCAATAAAGGAAGTTGTGGGGGCATTGTTTTTTGTGCTTTCCTTGCTCTTGTGTCCAAACTTATAGGCTATAATGGTTAGGTTTACTGAAATTTGCTTTTTGATGTTTTGCACTATTCTCCTGTGTAAAGTCACTATTGTTTGTTTCACAGTTATGCGAAGCTTAAGTTGTTTGTAAGCATTTTTAGCCTGTTTTCACAGTAAACATGGCTTACTTCAGTGTTTCAGATGGCACTTTATAGTTTGATGTAATTGATGTCTCTGCAGGTTACCGCATTATTGACTTGGAAACTAGTGAGGTCTGGATGCAAGTGAAGCTACCGAGGGAGGCATGTGTGCATCACTTGTGCTGCTGGCCATCCTCTGCAAAAGTGATGGCTGGCTGTCAGTGCTTGGATGACTTTCTGTTACTCTACGCCTTGGGCTGTGTTGACTACTTCACACTTGCTGCCATGTCTGCAAGTTACTGTGCTGTGTTGTGTTGTTGGTATGTTACTGTGTTGTGTTGTACATTACAAAGTGAAGGGACAGTATTTGTGCTTTATTAAGAAGTATAAATTGTGTTCTGCCATTGAAATAAGGGAACTCGACAAAAGCAAAAATTTCGAAGTCTGACCTACATGGGAAAGCAAAATATTGTGTTGTAGTTGTAGCTGTTAGTAGAGTCTTAATATGCGATAGAAGACCTTGATGTTTAATAGAATATATTTAAGTGTGTTATCAGTGTGTTATCAGTTTTAAGTTACTGTTATATAAGTGTCATTTGTTTGCCAGGATGATGTAAGCAGACAGTAAATAAATGCATGGTTTGACATTATAACCAGGTTTGTCTATGGCATTCACTATTATTTAAGTGGACCAATGCATATTCATGGGTGCATATTCAACCACCACATATCCTCCTGCACAAACAATTCCTACATACTAGCGTTTGTCTTAGCAGCTGATGTTGGCTATTATGCAATTTCTTGAAAGCACATGCAGCTACCGACACATGATTTTTAGAGCAGTAAGTCGGAAGCAAAGACTGATTTTTTTCTGTGGTCTAAGCTTAAATGATATGTTTAAGGAAATGAACATTTGTGGAATATATTTACTTTCCTGCTGCGAGAACCTTTATACGAGAACCTCTGCACATTGGACGTGCATGCTGCTTCTCTTGCTGTTATAGCCAAAATGAAAAATTGTTCTTATGAACCACTTCGCAGCTTTGCATTGTGCACTTTTACTTGCAGTTAGCATTTATATGCTGTGCTATGGACAACAGCAAGACAAGTCAGGCAAACCACCATGTGAAACACTTTAAAGATTCTGGCTTAGGGCCGTTGGTACTATATTAGTGCAAGACAGATGAGCTGCCCGTACAGCAGCGCTGTCAGCATTACACGGCTGACAGCACCGCAAACCCTTAAATTTATAGTTTGACAGATAATGCATTCTAGTAGTTTTCATGTCGTAAGCAAGAACTGGTGAAAACAGCATTATTTTACGTATATAGTGTATCTTACCACAAGGTAAGGTACACAGATATCTTGGTAAGCTACACAAGATATATACGTAATAATGCTGTTTTTCACTAATTCTTGTTTCACATTTTCATGCATATGCAACATGAAAACTACTAGAGTAAATTATCTGTCAAGCAAATATAAATTTAAGGGTTTGCGGTGCTGTCAGCCATGTCATGCTGACAGCACTGCTGTTATGCATGTCTACAAATATTCTGCAATGTCAGTTGAGTGTTGCTTGAACGTCACATACGACGTTGCCTGAAAGCTCAAGTGACAAAAGGCAACATCCACATTACGTTGCCAGGAAGTTCTGGTAACGTTATGTTAACGTCGTGAATGTGCTGCTCAACGCTGCCACAACGTTACGACCCAACGTTGTCTGGCGATCAAAAAAGGACATTAGCAGCATGTAGGCAACGTTATACGCCGACATTTGTGCACATTCAGAGAACGTTATGGCAACATTTTGCGTTACTTGGGATATAAGTACCTAGGCGTTACACTTACTAATACTCTAACTTGGAATTTGCATATAGATAACATTTGCTCTTCTGCGTTCCGTAAATTATATTTTTTAAGACATAAGCTTAAAAACTCCCCCCCGAGTGTAAAATCACTTGCGTACAATTCAATAGTTCGACCTAAACTTGAATATGCATGTGGTTTGGTGTCCGTTTACTAAAAACAATATTTCCCGTCTCGAAAAGGTACAGAGGAAGGCTGTACGGTTCATTTACTCGAAAGTTTCTCCGTATGACTCACCCTCTGAAATAATGCAGGCTAATGGCATTCAATGTCTCGAAAAAGAAGGAAAGCTTTACGTTTGCAATTTATTTTCTTGCTGTGGAATCGGCACCTAGCAATCAATCTATGCATCTATCTATCATCTTCTACATCAAGGCTACTCGCCACATCATCCTACTTCGCTGACACCCTATTTTGCCCGAACATATTTATTCAAGTTTTCATTTTTTCCTCTCACTGTAACTGAGTGGAATGATTCTTTATTGCCTTTCGCCTCAATTTGATGACTTCTCACTTGATGTTTTGAAACGTTATTAACTCTGTTGTATTTGTATTGTTTACCTTTTACTCACCTGCTTGGACCTGTACAAGGTTTGCAGTATTGAATAAATAAAATAAAAAAATAAATTTGTTAAAGGGCCCTAAGCCACCCAGAGGTCGAAATTTAGTTGTGATGCAGTTGTGCACGAGTCTACAACAAACACGTAGCCGCGAGGATTTTTCGAAATGGTGACTTAATAACGGAGTTACACGCGTTTGATGATCGAAATGCGGCCCTCGCTCGTTTCGCTCTTTCCTTCGCTACTCTCCTCGTCGGCTGGTCTCTCCTCCTCGCCAAGTGCTGCTCCGAATGTCACGTGACAAGCCATCGCCAACGCGCTTCTCGAAACACCTCCTACTTCCGATTAAGGCACGTCCACGCTAAAGTCCCTAGATATTATTTTTCTTTAGTCCACGCTACAGGCAAATATACCGACGGCGAACCGGCCTCCCGTACCCTCGAACGTCTGCCGCGCGAGAGGTATCCAAAGTAGACGGTAGTTCGGCCGGCGCACCGCCCGCAGCACGATCAACGGGCCAATCGCGACTGCGAAGCTGCGCGCCTCCGCCACCGGCGACGAGAACATCGGCTGCAGCTTCTGTCCCAAGAAAATAATTTTCCCTAGATAAAGTGATGCGAAAATTGTACATTATATGAAGAACGATATCCCTGTCAAACGTTACACATGAACTCGAGAGCTCCGATACTTGTCGAGCTCAGCTGCAGCCCTGCACGGCTACCGACGGGAGACAACCGGCGCGGCTGTGCTCGCATCGCAGCGGTGGCGCCGCTAATATAAGTGTGTTTTCTTCTTCGTGTACAATTATTGCGAAGAGCGATCACAACGGTAAGAAAATTGCGGCTTGTGAGCGACGGTAATTCATTTCGAAGCACCGTCCATTTTAGCTTTTAAGTGAGCCGGAAAAGGCCTAGCGACGATATCGGCGCTAGGCCTTTTTCGAGCGATCGGCGGCAGTGGCGGTGAGGCTGCCGCACAAATGGGTCCCGGTCTCATCCTCTCTACGGCGGGAAAATCTCGCCGTTCGCGAGGAAAACCGCCATCGAACGGCGGCCCGCGAATAGCAAACGGCATGCGGCGAGTCAACGTGCCTGTAACGGAGACGTGGAGTCGTGGACTCAGCGTTTCTCCGCTACCCGCCGTTGCTGCGGTAGAGATGGGCAAAACGGCTCACTACATTGAGCGGCTCGGAACGGCTCAGCTCACTGAAGTGAACCGGTTCATTGAACGGCTCACCGGTTCACTTAAACCTGTAACCTGCGTTATGCATATTCTATAGTTATGTGGCTTTGAAAAAAAAAAACGATATATGCATAATTTAATAACCCTGTATTAGTATTTCGCTATGTTCAGAGAATGTTCCTACATATATTAAAAGCGTGAATTTTTGTTGTAATGACGCTTTCTTTTCTGCTATTGGGGAATAAATACTTAAGATACTGTGACAGGCAGTATGCGACGTACATTTTCAGAAAAAAAATGTGTAACTTCATCGTCATTGCAGAAGCTTGTCCGTTCTTGTGGTACTTTAAAATCAAGTTTTGTCAAACTATGAAACATAAAATTATTGTACAATAAGTTTCAACTTTATTCATTTATTCACATACGTACGTTCACTATAATTTGAGTAGCTGTAACGCCATGCAAATGAATGTAGAAATCATTTCTTGAAGTACAAAACAAAAATCATACGAAATCCACAAACTGCCGCACGTACCTTCCGTTTTTTTTTCTCTTGAGTGCACGCGCGATACTGGCGATCATGCCATCATACGCCAGGACAAAAAGAAAAGAACTGAAGTTCTACTACAGCAAAACAGATAATTGGCCTCGTTTAATGACGCGCTAATGATACACGCTCAGAAAATGCACTGCAGTGGATGTCATGGGCGAAATTTTCATGACTGCACTAATTTGCACAAATCAAGGCCAGGACGTAAACTGTACGTTCACCTGTTGTCTTTAAAGACATGAAAGACCATCTTCGAAGTGTTATTGGACTAGCGCACGATGATCGGTGAGAGTCGTGCGTCATCGTTCGAACAGCAGCAGGCAACGAACGGTACCATCCTTTCCAATTAAGACTTCTTTACTTCTCCCTCGGTAGCATCGGGTGCCACACCATAAGACGCACAAAAAAACAAAGGGACTGCTGCGCACACCACACACTGAGAGCGAGTACGGTAACGCGAGTCGGCCCACACTGACCGCCATTCGTCGGTCAGAAATCGAAAAACATCGAAACCCATAAGACCCAGCTCTGACTGAACGGTTCGGCACGGCTCATTCAAGGAGAGAGAACCGGCGTCCTCACTCCGAAAGAACCGCCGCTCACTTACTGAACCACGGCTCCTTGGTCTTCAAAAGAGCGACCCGGGTCTTTTGAAGAGCGGAGAGCCGAGGCGAAAAGAGCGGCTCGCTCCTGAGCGCTCAGGAGCGAGCCGGATCTTTTGAGCCCCTTTGAAGACGAGGGAGCGGTGGTTGAGTAAGTGAGCGGCGGTTCTTTCGTTCTTCAGCCGAAGGCGAGGGGTTGAAGGTGACCCTTGCGAGCACGGTGTAAGAATAAGAAGAGGTGCTGACACTCTCCCCCAACGCGCGCGGTAGCGCCGCTCGCTCGCGTCCAGATTATGTTCGGCTTGATTACAGCTGGTTAGGCGCCGTCGTAGAGGCGCTGCGGTATGCGGTCCCAGCCTCGGCGGGAAGGCGCGTGCCTCGCTGTCTTTGTGCGCTTTTGCTTGCATGTGCGGCCGTGCTGTTTGAAGGCACACTTTTTGTTCACGTGCCATTCATCATCTTGTGCTTGTGTGTTTCGCCACGGGCCCTCGACCAAGGTGGAAGCGGCCTTCTGAGAGTTTGAAATGGGTAGAAAGTGTTTCTTCACGAACTGCAATTCTGGATACCGAACTTGTGCGGAGCGTGTGCCTCTATTCAAAGCGCCGTCTGACAGTGGTCGTTTAGAGCAGTGGCGCGGTGCAATTCCGAGGGCAGACAGAACTCTAATGCCTACCGACCACGTCTGCGCCAAGCATTTTTCAGGCGATATGATATCGACGACATATTACGCGGAGCTCGATGGAAGGGTGCTACTTGACGCGCCAAAGAGGCCTGTTCTGTCTGCAAATGCAGTTCCCACTGTATTTCCGAACTGTCCAAAGTACCTCACACGGTCAAGTAAACTACGAAAGCCGCCGAGGAAGAGAGAACCTCCTGCGCACACCTAAGCGACGTCGGCCGAAACTCGACAACATCGATGCGACGCAACCTGAGCAAATTTCTTCAGCCACTGCGGTGTCTGTCGGGCCGGAAACAGCCTTAAAGCTCTGGAGAAACGACAGCAAGTTGAACTTGCCGCGCTGATGTCATGCCAGCGCTTAGTGTTTCGACAAACACACCGCCTCGTAATGCTGAACGAAACACTGAAACCAGGTAAGCTACTCGCTGTCACGTGTGCTTGGGTGCTCTTTTTTTGAACACACCTAAACATCTTGCACGCAATTTTGTTTTCATATGCAGGTTGGCAGCACAGGTCGAGATTGTACTGGAGATGGCACCGCCACTACTAGTTTATTTCATCCATCGAATCCAAAGTGTATGGAAACGAGATGAACGCCCGGAAGAAGGGAGATGAACTGCGTATCCACCTTGCTTCACTCAAGATATGGAAGAATGTCAGGTAAACTATATTGCACACTTCATAACTGATGCGCTCTTCTGAATTTTTTTCGCCATGAGTAGTACTTACTCTGGGCTTTATTTGCCCTGTCTCTTGTCATATCCACACAATAGGCTTAACTACATTATATGACATGAGCTAGTCCATCAGCCTCTATCATTGATTTTGGAACCCATTTCTTTTTTCACAGTGTAGTTGTCAGTTCGTTATTCAGTGCACGTCACTACTGCGAAGTGTTTAGCTGATATGTAGCTTTGCTTCTTATATGAGAACGGTCATTTAACCTCCGGTGTACAATTATTTTTTGTCCAGATTGGCTGTCCATGTTCTTTTGATGGTGACGGTACATGCACAGTTCCCTGTCAACTAACAACATGATAAGAGTTCCGTCGAACCCCAAGATGCCCTGGAAAAAAACAATGACAGAGAGCACGCATAACGCCCACACCTTCCTGCACCTTGGGCAGGAAGAAGACTTGTCATTTTCATTTCTTGCTAAACTCACCAAGCCTCGAACCTCCCGAACGAAGCATGGGCAGCGCAAGTATTTGATAACTTTGGGCTGAAATCTGGTGATTTTTTTCTGAAATGGATTTGGCAGAGTCCTGGGCCACATTATCTCCGTAAAGTACTAAGGTACACCTTCGAGTGATGACTGTCTGTCAGTGGTGACGTTTGTTCACGGTCTGCTGTACTGTCGACAATGTAAATGAGCAGCAGTCTGAATTCTATAAGTGCAGTGGAAAGTGCTGTTCAGTGTTTCATGAAAAGCATGTCTGCGCTGGAGGCCCCTCTAAAGAAATATTTAATAACATCCATCTAGATTGTGCGTATGTAGATGTCTGGAATGTGGCGGCACAAGTGCACACCGCTTACTGATGAAAAGAGCTGCAAAGCTTGCGAACGCTTGAAATATGTGCTCCGGACTCATGATGCCAGGCAAAGGAAAAAAGGCAAAGTGAGGCATGTACGTCTGTTAGCAAGCCCATCAAAAAAGGCTTGTTGAGACAATACGCAGAGCTAGAATTGCCTAAATCTAAGGTGCGACTTCTCAATGGGAATAAGAAAGTGGAAGCCGAGCTTGCTGAATGTAAAGCAAAGTTCAAAAATCTGACTGAGGAAACCATTGAACGCCTTTTAAGGAAGCCAGCCTTCCCGAGACTCAGCAGCTGGTTTTCACAGAGAGTCTGGCAGCCGAAAAATCTCATTCAAAGAAGGGCCGAAGATATTCAGACAACTGGGTGCTACTTTGCCTCCTACATATTAGATCTCCGGCAGGGTGCAGGTTCTAATGGAAAATGAAATTGTAGCGTTGCCATCAATCAGAACAATACATATGGCAACAATAGGTTTCAAGTCTGGCTTAGATAACAAGTTTTTGCTTCTCTAAACAAGAAATTGGCGAAAAAGGACAGTCTTCAACGACACGGCATGCTCATTTTTGATGAAATGCAAGTGCGCAAGAGTACGTGTGTGAACTCGAGCACAATGACATACATAGGAATGGCGTCAGAGGCAGACGACTCGGGCGAGCTTGCGACCATGCTCTGGTTTTTATGTTCTGTCCTTTTGGCGACAGCTATGCCAACCAATTGGAGTTTTTGCGGCCAAAAGTGCAACAAAAGGCACTGTTCCGCACAGTTGCAGCTTCAAGCACTCGTTCTAATGGAAGAAGCTGGTGCCAAAATTCACATTTGTTGTGAAGGGGCATCAACGAATAGAAACATGTGGAGCACACTGGGTATAAGTGGAAACCTTGAGAGCTGCTGCAACTCCATCACCCACCAAGTGACCTACAAGAAAGGTGTTTGCATTTTCAGATGTGCCACACTTATTCAATGCATTAGAAATCGACTCCTGCAGCAGAAGTACCTGAAAAAGGAAGGAAAGTGGATAAGATGGGAAGATTACTCTGCAGTTTACAAGGAACACAAGGACAAAGCTGGGGGTCTACGGGTGTGTCCAAAGATAACGCATAGCCACATCTATCCCTCTACAGGGGAAAAAATGCGTGTGAAATTAGCGACGCAAGGGTTCAGCCGCTCCATGGCATCGGGCATCAAGTTCTATAGAGATCAAGGCGTGCGCAAGCTTGGAAACAGTGAAACAACTGAGGAGTTTACTTTATTCTCAACGATCTATTCGACGGGTTAAACAGTCGTTTCCTGCGGAAGACATTACTACGCAGAGTTCAGACCTCGGAGTTGTTAGCCGTGGCATCAATGGCTCGACAGCTGGGAGAAGGAGCTTCAGTGTGGCTTGATAACAAAAGACATGTTCCTCACCAAGAGCACTTCTGAAGGCCTTCGGGTCACACTGAAATCTACACGAGAACTTTGCAATGCTCTCCTTCAGGATCATAATTTTAAATATGTCTTGACAAGCAAGATGAACCAAGATCCAATTGAACGTTTCTTTGGAAAGATAAGGCTGGCTGGAAGCCAAAATGACCACCCATCAATGCCTACTTTTTGCAGCTGTACCAGACAATGTCAGTTTTCACCCTTCTCAAGCCTCCCAAGTTGGAAACTGCAGAGTAGTTGAAGGAGAAAAACCACTTCGGACATATCATATTTAGAGCTCTAATAAACCAACTGTTAAGCATCATCAGTGACTTTGTAGGGGAAGTGAAGCTTAAACTCGACAGCCTTATCTGTGTAGAGGACTGGGAATGTGATGGTGTCATCGGCCAAACAAAGGCAAGAGCGAGAAACGGAAGTTGAGATTGCATCGTCTATTTAGCAGGATTCATGACAAGAAAAATGAAGAACTCTACCAGGTGCCTTACATGTAAAGCAGCGTTCAGTACAGAAAAGAGAACTGCTGCTGATGCAGCACTCACGAATGCAAAAGACAGCGGAGGACTTACACATCCAATCATACACCTTTATAATTTACTAAAACAAACAGAACGCTTGTTTGCAGCATATGCAGATGCCCAGACTGTCTATTGGAGCACAATTGATGGTGTTCTTGACACCTATACCATTACTTTCCCATGTTACGAACACAAGGAAGAAATAGTGGCTGAGTTGCTTCACTGCTATGTTAGCATGCGGATGAGGCAGCACTGCGAACATGTGAACATGAGCATGAAAAAGGAGGCTCAAGAAAGAAAGAAGATGGCTAAGCTTTGCTCGTCTTAGCCGCAGTTTCCATGGACGACAGCACTTAGTGCAAATTTTGCGGATATATATATATAATATATATATATATATATAATGCTGCTGTTGTCTGTGTAGATCTGTACCTGATTTATATTTGTTCCATCTTAGCTAATTTTTTTACAATGCGCGTATGTTGTGTAATTAAAGCTTACATGTTTTATTCCACATTCTTGCATGTGGGAGTGCCTGAAAGCGTAAGCTTCTGGAATGGTATCTGCTGTTACAATTATTGAGCTGCTTCATGCACAGTTTTTATTCTGGTGTCCTTGAAAATAAACGAACACATTATGTGTGGTGGGTGTAAGTGTATTTGTGGACAGGGTATAGCATGCACTTCCAAATAAGCTTACATTCTCACATTCTCATATACACTTTAAAAAAAACGAAAGTCACCCTTAGATCCTGCAAGAGTCACTCGCTCCCCAAACGACGAAAGCCAAATGAATAATAACACAGTCTATGTTAAGTAGAATTGAAATAAAAAGATTTTCACAAATAAACTGTATTAGCGATATTGTAATCCAAGATAAAACGCCTGCCTTCGTCCCGCCTGATAAATCATCTTTTGAAAGATTTCTTTACCTAGCTATGGTGCTTTCTCATCAGAGGTTCTAGCCATGAACACCCACTTTGCTCTAGGGTGTTGCATATCGCAAGCTTGCGCCGTTTCATTTCTTAAATTATATCGCGCCCACACTGAATTCGCGTGACGATGCTTGAACGGTTTTCTGAGTTTGAATTTTCCGGTGCAGTCACTATTTTCTTCTGATCGAGGGGCAACACGCGGGCTTACGCTTTCATTTTTTATGCTTGTATGCATGACTAGATCGGCCAACAAATTGTGCGCGCGAACGGAATGTGAGTGGGCGTTGAGTGCTGCCCCATCAATCCGTGTTCACGTCATTCACGCCCTGTACAATATACGTTCATATTAGCAAAGCATTCAGCCTGGTACACTTATCACCTTAATCTGAAAACACGAATTTCCTTCGCGCTTTTACTTTTACTGGCGCCACTATGAACGAAAATTTAGCGGAGGCAGAGGAATGCCAAGCCGCCGGCGCCGCTAAGCTGGGACCGCTGGCCGCGCCGCCATCTATCTGCTCGCAGCAGAGCTACTCGGTGCGCCCGCGCGCGGCCGAACATAATCTGGACGCTCGCTCCGCCGCAGTGTCAACACCTAAGTACTCTTACACCGTGCTTGCGAGGAAGGGCGGGAGGGCAGTTGCTTTCTCGTACCGCTAATAGATGGCGTGGAAGTCGCACCCGCAGGAGACCCGGCTCTGACGGAACGCATCGGCACGGCTCTCTGAACGCGAGAGAACCGGCTCCCTTTCTCCAAAAGAACCGCCGCTCACTTTTACTTAACGACCGCTCACTCGCTCTTTAAAAAGAGCCGCTCTCAAGATCCGGCTCGCTCCTGAGCTACCCATCTCTATGCTGCGGTGCCGGCCCGTGTTCATGCGAAGCGTACCGCTATAGACCCTGTGTTGCGCGCTCGTCTAGAAAGGTCAACACTGTCGCACCCTGTTCGCGCAGCTAATCAGACCGCTAAGCACGACTGTGTCGGAACGCGAGCTATTTGGCACTTGCGTTGCTGGCTGTAATTACCGATTCGCAAGGGGCGCACAAGCGAGCAACACAACGAGGAAGAGCAGAAAGCGCGCGTACCTGCTAGCAGACAAACCGGAAGTCGTAGGTTCTTGTTCGACCATGTGCATCGTCCCGACGCTGACATCACCATATTCATCCTGCTGACATCATGACGACCGCTGGGGATCCCGGAAAGGCCACGAGTGGAAGTCTGCATTGTTATTTTTTATGTGTTGGGAGCCCGCGGCGCGAAGCACTGCAGCCTTTGGCATCGTTGATCGGCAGCATTCTGAACTCAATGCGCGTGTTTACTTGAAATACTAAAAAATATCTGAGGTGGTTTAAAGAATGATCGTGAGACGGGTGCTGCCTGATTTTTTTAGGTAAAGCTTTATTTTTGGCATTAAATCGGCAGTCCTTGTTAGGAAGTCCTTATTAAATGACAGGTATTTGGTGTCGTTCATTATATTAATGCTGTCATGTAGTGTAGTCAACATCGATATTTGCTATTTCTTCTTCTTTAATTCTGGGGTTTTACGTGCCAAAACTAGTGCTGATTATGAAGCACGCCGTAGTGGAGGACTCCAGAATAATTTTGACCACCTGGGGTTCGTTAACGTGCTCTACAACGCAAGAACACATGCGTTTTTGCTTTTTGCCTCCATCGCAAAATGTATGCCATGCTTCATTGCTCCAGCGGCCATGCTGAAGAGTTCTTCTGCCTCTGGCTTCTTTGATATAGTCGAACGTCAAAGAGCTGTTTTTATTGTTGTGTTCGTCAGTGGAGTGCTACATGACGCTGTAGACAATGGTGCTATTTACTAACTGCAGTTTTTTTTATTGTATCCTCCTATAAGACATGCTTCAAATCGGTGCTTACAGCAACCCTTTCAAAGAAAAAGTTTGTTATGCATTCCTGCAAGAAAAGCAATATGTTAAATAAGAGGTCCTTCACCTCATCTGCACCTCTATAAAAAACCACCTAACTCACCTTTTCTGGCTATAGTCTGGTTTTAGAGACTACAGGTGTAGAAATACCTCAATTTATTTGTAAGTGCGTTGGGTAACATTCCAAACACAGCTATATATATGCGGGCTTGCAAAGGTACAAGGAGGAAGCAGGCGGTGGGGGTATTAAAAGAGGAAAAGTTTGGATAAATTGCATTTCTTTAAAAATAGACAAAATTTAAATTGGCGCCTCATAGACACTAATAGGCATGCTATATTTCCTAGGTCTTGGAAAGTACTCTGGTTGCTGATGTTGCAAAGATGCAGTGCAACTCTTTCACTTAAGTAAAGCTATTAGAGTATTATGCACTGCGCACTATTAGAGCGTCTGGTGCGCAATGACGTTACCGAATGTTGCAGTCAGCTCACAACGTGCCTATTTTTGCGAACTACGAAACAAGCACTATCCGCTAACCCAACTATCGTCTCTATTTAGAGTTACGCTCAATTTCAAAACACGCAAACAATGAAGAAAAAATGTCCTGTATGACCGCCGCTGTTGAAAACTAGAATGAGCTGCTTCGGACACGCACGCGTTTTATTTTAACGTTTAACGTGCTCCTGGCTCGTTCAAGCTGTTGTCCCTGTCGTTTTGAAGTTTCCTGAGCAGCTTAGGCCACAAATATTAATAGTTAGCAGGTTCAAGTGAGCACGGAGTGTGGTTTCAGGCGTCCGCGGAATGCACGGGAGCGAGCACCGCGTCGTCCGCTAGCGCTGCTCCTTGGACCCCTCGAGAGGGCGCGCGTGTAGTTGTCGCGACCTTTGAAAAATAGAGGAGCCTTACGCCGATGCCGGCGCCGGCGCCAACGCCGGGTTTTCTGCGACACGGGGCCCTTAGCGATGTCGCGTTAAAAAATTTACAGTGATGTTCCGCTACGTGAACGCGCCCTACGCGCTAGCGTATGAGTGCCATTCCTATATAGGAATCGCACCCATACGCTTGCGATTGCAATTATATGGACAAAACGTTTACTAAAATTGTTTACCATTATTGTTCTGGTGTCTCACGCATTACTTCAATGTATACATCCTTACATTATAGTAATTATTGGAGACACGTTCTGCAATAAAATATAATTAAAGCTTAAGAATGCTGCACTCTTCTGGAAAAATTTCGTCTGCGCTTCATCTTGACGGCCTCATATTAGTAAATTGAATTATTCTAGAGTTCTAATGTATGAACTTGTATAAAACGTATGAACTTGTACCTAGGCCGCTGTCCGATTGCTCATGTGTGGATACCTATGTAATCTTTGCGGACCCGTTTTGGAAATCCTCAGGTGGTGCTAAGGACCGAGTGGTACGTAGCCGGGAGGCTGGAGGAGAACTTCAGCCGAGCGTCCGCGTTTCTGCCCGAAAGGTGGCTGCAGAGGTCGAGCGAGGAGGAGCGTGATTCCGGCAAGGCCGGCGTTAAAGCGTGGACCCTGCATCCGTTCGCGTCGTTGCCCTTTGGCATTGGGCCGCGAACGTGCATTGGTAAAAGAATCGCCGAGATGGAGCTCTGCACACTTCTGACTCAAGTGAGCAAGAATTACCATTCGCAAATCTATAAATCAAAAGCGGAGTAACAATAATTCTTTCCCTCTACTACCACTTCTTTTGAGTTCTCACTATAGAGGAATAATGTGTAATAACCGTCCCGCCACACCTTGTTCCTTCAAGTCGGCTTGTTATATGTGATCATGTTAGTTTTTCGATGTATGTTTTAGCCTGTCTTCCCGCTCGGTCCTCTTCATTTACACGCGGACTGCAGGGTGTACAAGTGTTATTAACATGTCAATAATAGCGCAACCCAGGGATTGCAATCATAAAATTATGCTCCAATACATGAAATTAGAAGTAGGAGCAGCTTGAAGGACTGCGTAACTTCCTACCTAGCTGCCACAATTAACCTGATTAGAAAGCAGTATCAACAGATTCAAGCAACCACACTCATCGTAATTGTTGCGCAATAAACGTTTTTATTACCTAAGTCTGGTGAAAAGTTCAGCTGCCCGAGGATAGCTAAGAACTGCCTACGGTAAACAGATTGCACACATGTTCAGACACTGGATAGCCCAACTCTCGGTGCACTTCTTTCTCTGGGAATCGCTTGTTACAGCGTCAAGCGTAGGACTTTCAATTAGAAGCTTTCTCATAGGACGAGAAGTAATACACCGTCGCATGCTGCACATCCTTCATTGCATAATTAAACAAATCCAACCCAAACAGAGATTTAGACGTTCGTTGATCCTGACTTGTGAAAATGCTGGCTCCCTTGTCTCACCATTGTTCATCACTCTATTGTTTAAGAATTTTTTTTCACGAGCCACATTTTAGCCATCACTTTGATTTCAAAAATGGTGAACCTAATTGGAAACCAATTTGCATAATTTCTGCTCCAATTGAAACTCCTAGTTTTTTTTACAGCGAAGCTGTGAAGGGCTCAGTCTTCGATGGTTGTGTCCGCGTGTAGAAAAAAAACTCTCATTGACCGTATGCTGTATGTGCGAGTGAAAGCGCGCAAGGGACGCGTGCTGTCACGGGGAGCGAACGCACGGCGGAGAGCAAGCGCGACTTCTTCCGTCGCGCGAAAGGCCGTGGGGGACGGGAGGGGGGAGGGGGGAGGCGACGTTTAGCTGCGGCACCAAATGCATATCTTGCGACCGGGCGCAAGGGGAACTGGCGACTCAATCACCCACGCCAAAGGAGGAAAGCGGGAAGGCAGTGCGGGAGGGAAGGAGTGGCGGCTTTTGCTCTGCGAGCTGCGTACTTGTACTTTGCGCGGCGACGCGCGGTCGCGCGCACTGTATCTTGAAAGCGATCTGCAACACGGCTCCTAGCTTTGTATGCAGTGTGCTTTCGCCACTCAGTTTCCGTTGAAGCGATAGACCGCATGAACCTTCGCTCGCTGCTGCTGGCGCGCTTGCTCACGCCAGTGTTTTGACAGCGGTTGTGTGCGGCCATCGAGTGTGATCTCGTCATGTTGCGTGTGCGCGCTGACACCATCCTTGTTAACTCAGTTAGTAAGCGCATTTGTCCAAGTTTATACAGCCGATAAAACTGCTATCCTTACTCCGTATAGCTCGCTACTAATTTGCTATCGCAATTGATGCTTCGCAACGCGCAGAACTGTTGTCGACAGCGGCGACGTTCTGCCTGCGTTCGCACGAAAGCGCGCGACGTTGGTGACGTGTTTATGAAGAACGTGCCCACCTTTGCCGTACATCCTATGGCGGTGTACCGTAGCGACCATTAGGCCATGGTCCCTGTGGACAATAAATAAATGAAAACCACCAGATCATATATATATATATATATATTTTTTTTTTTTCATTCTTTAATAGTTCAAATAACCAGTTACACCATCACATCATAATAGTCATAATTGGAAATACATAATTCCCACCATAGTACAGCTTCGCTGGTCTACCATCTCTACCCAGTGGAAGGGCTGACAGTTTTTATTGCGATAGCAATTATGTGGACACTTCAACCGGATTTCTGCCGTCAGCGTCGCCGTCGCCGTGAGGTTCCGTATAGATAAAATCTTCGCCGCGCGCCGTATGCCCCAGCGGAAGCGTGCGGGGACGCGCGCTATCACGAAGAGCGAACGCACTCAATCTAGCACGCGCAAGCAAGGAAGCGGAAAGCCACCGCCGGAGGGAGCAGGGGCGGGGGGCACTTCTCTGCCAACAACCGCGCTCGTCGCTCGTCCGCACAGTCTCTTATCTCTCCCACGCGCAAGCAAGGAAGCGGGAAGCCAGCGCCGGACGGAGCGGGGGGGGGGGGGGGGGGGCGCACTTCTACGCTGCCAACAACCGCGCTCGTCGTTCGTCCGCACCGTCTCTTATCTCCACACGGCTCTGACCTTTATGCGCCGTGCATTCGTCGCTCAGTTTCCGTTGAAGCGATAGACCGCACGTACCTTCGCCCGCTGCGCGGCGTATGCGCTCGCTGCCAGCGTTTTGACAGTCGTTGGCTGCAGTCATTCATTGTGATCTATTCATGTTTGTTTGTGCGCGCTCACACCACGCTTGTTCATTCAGTTAGTAATAGTCGGGCCACATTTTCCAACGCACGCTACACATGCAATGCTGCCCAGATCGGCAGTGCAGCACTACAGGTGTGTCCCTTCGCACGCGCTGCCCACGGTAAGCGCTTCTCATCACACCACCGTTTCACACGCGCCTTCTCATGGTCATCGAGTCTCTCTTCATGTCGGTCTACTTACGCCGCAGCACACCTGCTTACTTAAGCAGCTCATGTTTACTACAATTCATATTGCTACCAAGGCCGCTCACCTTACTTCGTATGACATTGCTGTGTTGCTATCGCATTCATTGCTTCGCCCTTAGGGCGAAACTGTGACATTTTTTAATAAACATGACGCTTCACTGGGAAGTAAGTCATTCAATAGCCAGTTCATTGTAATAAGTTAGCCCTGTCGAGTCTGGCATAAACCTATTTTAAATGGTTCCGATGAGAAAAACGTAAGATATTGTTACAGTGAAGGGTCACGATGAGATGAGTCGCGATGACGTCATACGAAGCAGTGGTACTACCTGGATTGCTATGCTCCGCCAGAAAGTAGCGGGAGGTACTGAATGATAGAAGCATTAGGGGTGATAATCAAGTAGTTAGCTCAATACTAAACGCGTTTAGGTTAAAAAGTGCCTTAGATTGCGTGAACAGCTACCCAGAAGTCGCTATTTACACTACGCATAGATTACTGTATCCTAATTCAATGATCTATGTGTAGTGTAAATAGGCAAATCCGGGAAGCTGTTCAATGAGCCACAGCGGCCGCATTTCGATGGGGGCGAAATGCGAAAACACCCGGGTACTTAGCTTTAGGTGCACGTTAAAGAACCCCAGGTGGTCCAAATTTCCGGAGTACCCCACTACCGCGTGCCTCATAATCAGATCGTGGTTTTGGCACGTAAAACTCCATAATTTACCTTTTAATTTTTTTTAATTCAGTGATGGCATAGAAGACAGAAAGGCGGCAGAACTGCACACTCCGGTCCGTTAGAAAAAGCTGCGCGCAAAGGTATTCACGCAACGAGTACAAGTGAAACATAATGAACCGTATCTGAAACCAATCAGATAACCCGAACCGAACCGAACTCTCGGCCGGAATTAAATCGACACAGGTATTCTAAGAAACACACCCCAACCACACCGTTAAATTAATAGTCGCGCTTAATCGATATTAAGTGTCTTTGTAGGAACAATTTTCAGGGATGCTCTGTAAGTGTTCCTAGAAATGCAGTTGGGCTGCGGTGTATTGACGACTTCTTGCGTCGATATTGACACTGCAGTAGCATGCAGCATTAAAGTACGGTAATAGGGGTGAAGGCATGATACGGGGACGTAATTTGGAGTGCCCTGAACCACCTTTTATTGATGTAGAGAAATGCATTCGCCGCAAAACAGACTATTTCAGAAATACTTTGCTGCAGAAAGTACTTCAATGCGATCAGCAGAATCGGAGTTATTGGCAGTCAAATACTCCCTGTCATGACGTAATAGTTCAGCGGAAACCTGCTAGGTGAAGGGATGTCATTCTCTTCACCTAGCGAAGATGACCGCCAGTCGGTGCTCCAGTTCCTTCTTCAATGTCTTGCACTGCGAAGGCTACGGTGGAGTGGGGTGCTGCCCACGACACTGCCTACTGAACGTCACCGTGGGGCGCAGTTGAAGTTTGATTTTGGACGTTCACATAGCCGCCACTACTTCCAACGTTGGCGCGTACGGTGCCCGAAACTCAGAGGCTATCCATCAGCTTACGGTTTAGTTGATGGTGTCTCACTTCCCAGCTGTGCTACAGTGTACTAGATAGCCACCCGCGGCCATTCTCGCACCGAGGGACAAGAGTAGCACATTTCCCTTCGCAATTATCCTTACGACAAATGACACAATTTCTAAGGATCGAACAAACTTGATCTTCATATTCACTCGTGCGGGTACGTGGAAAGCACGCCCATCAGCTAAGCGTTTGATACAGCACTTCGGGCTCGCGTTGAAAGGATTTCTAAAATAATGAGCTTCAACGATGATGGCGGCAGACCTCGGGGGTGTGCAAGTCCGGAAGCAGACGACCCGTTCGTCCGATGTTGGCGCTCGGGCCTTGAGTCACGTCACCCAGAGATCAGAGCACGTTGTTGTCCTCGGCAAGCCGAAGGGACTCAGTGAAGGCGCTCGTCACGGCACCCCGCGGGCGGTAGCCACGGTAGCTGCACTACGCTGCACGACAGGGCTGAATCTGGCCTTGCTAAGTGTGGCGCTTTATGCTGCACCAGCTTGACCAACCGATAGTAGCCGAATTCAAACTGCGCATTTTGTGCAATAGCTCATCACGAAGCGAAGTCTACAAAGGCGCTATCCAGGAGAGGTCAGGAGTGAGCGCACGCTGGCAAGCGTACGTCTCATCTTACGTTTCGCGTCGTTCTAGGCTAGTTGATGTTTAAAAAATGTCGCAGTTTCGCCCGAAAGGTGAAGCATCGTTTGCGATAGCAAATTAGTGGACAGCTAATCTACTATCCGGCTAAACTACTATCCTTACGAAGTAGTCTTATCGGCCGCATAAACTTGTAAACATAGGCATATTGACTAAATGAACAAGCATGGTGTCACGCGCGCACAAGCGCACATGAACACATCTCACACGATGACCGCGGAAACTCGCTGTCAAAACGCTGGAGTGAGGAAGCGCAGCTGCAGCACCGAGCGAATCGACTTTCGTGCTGCCTCTCGCGTCAGCGCAAACTAAGCCGCGAAAACACAGCGCAGGGTGCACTGTGTCCCCGACGCAGATGACTTTCAAGATACAGCGCGCGGCCGCCCGGGCCGCCCGGGCCGCCCAAAGTAGAACTCCCCCCCCCCTCCCTACTCTCCGCCTGGAGCATTGTGCGCGACAAAAGAGGGCGCGCTTCCTTCCCGCTTTCCTCCCTTGAATGCGCGAGCTTAACCTTGCACGCATTCACGCGCACGTACAGCGTATGGTGCGCGGCAACGATTTTATCGCCCTTGGACTTTATACGGAAGCTCAAGGAGACAGCGATGGCGATGCCTACGACAGAAATGCACCTGGAGTGTCCTTATTTGTTATCGCAATAAAAAAATTGAAATTAGCATAACCCGATGGCTAAGACGCTGATAGGCAGTGCGGTCTACGCGGACGGGCGCGACCAAGCGTTCGCAGACGATAGTACGTTAGTCGTACTTCCGGAATTTGAAACACAGATTTTCGTTTACTTCAGCTTGTTTATTAAACTGCGTCAGTAAATTTAGACAGTGCAACTAGGAAGAAGCGCACTGATCCAAACACCCTTCTTGATTGATGTCAGGTATTGGTCGATTGCAGCCGCGTTTCGTAATCTGCTATATGATGAAATATAGCAGCACGCAAAGAGTATGCGTATGCTATCCTCTTTCACCAAGACCGAGAGGGGGTTCAGCACCCATTTAACGGCTATGCTGCCACACGTTGCTTGCTTACCGCTTTGCAAAATATAGGCGCTGTGCGTTCACTGGTACAGCCTAGACTGCATAACAAAAGGGGTTGTGAAAGAAAGCGTTGCTTTAGGAACCTCTCATTTTCTTAAATGGTAAGCTATGCCAGAATACGCAGTGACTAAAAGTGATAGAATTGTTGCGTGTGTAAATGTTTCCCATACCAGATGCTTAAGCTGCACATTTTCTCTCTTTTTTGCCGTGCACAGGTACTGAAGAGGTACAAAGTTCAAAGTCACCATGTTGACATCGGATTTCGTACTCAATCCACTGGAAGGGCTGAGCGACCGGTCACATTGCAGTTTATTGATTTAGAGTCCACGGTTACAAGTTCCGCTTGAATACATACAATACCAATCTAACCATCGCCATAACTCATGGAGCTTGTCAATCATACAACAGACAGTGCTAATAAATTGAGACACATTTTATGAAGAACAAATCAACTGTTTAAAATGCATGTGAAGCGCTAATTTGCATGAATGCACTGAAACATTATTGTGTGTTCGTCGATATATATATATATATATATATTCAAAAAAGGAAAAAAAGACGAACGTTTATGGCATATTTACTGACTGACGTTTCGGCCGGAGGACCGGCCTTCGTCGGAGTGAATACAAGTGTGGTTGCGTTACAGGTATATATAGAGACACTACACACTTATCGCGTTGTCCCATACGACATGCGCACAATCAAACCCTAGTCACAGCACGGTGACAAAATGAAAAAAATGGCCGGGCAGTTCTAAAAATCACAGCAGATGAAAATCATCACTACATATAATCACATAATCATGCGGTGTTAAAAAAGTACAAGCAGCGCACGAATGTACAACATGAACGCGAGTACTGTCTTCCGCCCTGTGGCAGAAAACAGGATTAAAAAATGCGCCCGTGGACAGATTTAACAATGCACACGTGGACAAAAACCTTTATATCATGAATTCACAAAAAAAAACTTCCACGTGCTGCAATTATACAACAGTCAGTCAACACGTGACCCATCACGTGTTGACTGACTGTTGTAAGTCGGGCTCTAAATTTGTGAGAAAGACAGTGGAAATGTTCCGCTGTCTGACAGCGGAGATGTTCGCCCCAGGCTGCTCAGTATCATGCTCAGTATCGGCGACGTCAATGAGCAAGCAGTACACCGAAAAGCGTACGCCGACTAGCTCCTCGACGTTGGAGAGAGAGCAAGCGAGAGAGGAAAGGCAGGGAGGTTAACCAGAAGTCAGTTTCCGGTTTGCTACCCTACAGTGGGGTGGGGGCAAAGGGGTTCGAGAGAGTGCAAAGAGAGAGAGAGAGAGAGAGCTGAGAAAAAAACACATACACACAAAACACAGGCATAGGTAACAGTAGAGGCGTTCCGATCACAGACGTTCACACAGGCCAGTGGACTTCAGGAAACGCAGGAGAGCTCGCACGGCCTTCTGATGCGATGTTGAGTCGCGTCGATGTTGCAGAAATCTTTCTTCCGATAAAGGCTAGTCTTCTAACTAGTTCAGCACGACGGAAAGCGATTGTCTCTGGACACTGTATTGTGGGCACTGTCCTCGACGTTGGAAATTTGCAAGTCGCACATGTGGTTCTCAGCGCCTGCGACATCGCGCACCGCTGCGCTGCTACACGGAAATGTGATTCTAGGCTTATATTCTGTATAGCAGGCTATGTAGCAAGGAAGTTCTTGCAAAGAACCAAGTGCTCCGATTGCTCAGGGACATTACTGAATTCAACAAAATGAGTAGGTCAGGGCTTTTTCTCCCTTCTGAAGCACTAAAGAAAACTAACAGCATCACTCGAAGACGCCTTCACGCTGTGCTTCAGTTTAAATGAGTTACGAAGGAACAGTATCGCCGACTATGCATCCTTTCTGCAGATGAATCCTCCGAATTTGATCGGCTGTGAGCGGTACAAGAAAGAGCTCACAAACGATGTTGGCAAGTTCTATTCGATTACACGCCTTTACTTTCTTGTCAAGGGCAAGAAAATGGCGCGCGAAAGTAACAGGTAGAAGATGAAGCACCTGGAGCGGAGGCGTGTGCTGTGAATAATGTTATGATGTAAGGACCAACGTTGCGACCTTGCTGGCGCTAGCCTATCTATGTCGGTGCGTCTGCTGACTCAAGTTACGAGAGCTTTTCTTGTATTTTAAATATAATAATGAATCTAGCCCAAGACGTATTGCTTTATTTTATTGCAACGATACAGTGAACCACATGCACTTACCAACACAATTCGTCTCGTAACAAGTTAAAAAGCGTTACTAAGGCAGCAATAAACACAATAGCTGGATTTCTCGAAATTGCAACATTAGATCTAAACTCACTAAATATCGCGTAAACACGCTTCCGTATACCGTATAAAACCGTTGTAGTATTGTTTTATCGATGGAAAGAAATGCATCTACATATTTAATGCAGTGGGCTGGAACGCCGCATTTATACCACTAAATGTGACCAATCGCCAAGCTAAAAAAATTCACTTCAGCATATCGTGTCTTCTTACTAGACGACAAGAACAAATTCCCCATTCTGGCTTTGCCTACACTGCTCAACACGGCATTACATAACGCGTACTTCAAAGCTAGAGCGGAGGCAGCCATACTATCAAACACGCTGCTAGTCTAGACAGCGCAGCCGACGTTGCGCGCGGCTGAACCGTTATTTACCCTTTTCGCGGAGCAGTTTGTTTTAGAGAAACGAGATGGCGCTCCCTGCGGCGCGCTATATCTCTCCTCGGCGTCCGCGCACGAATACGAAACCATTGCCGCATCTACCTTGCTTCTGTGCGATCAGCTGTCGGAAATGCAACTGAGTTTTCGTTAACACACTCTGCTCCAATCATGCTAGATTGAATCATGTCGATTGAAGACGTGTGCAATATAGTTGGCTGCAAAAATAGTGATTGGCGTGTTAAGGCAAAGAATGAATTTGTGTGGTCAAGTTCGCGGACCGCTGCTGCAACTGTCCGAACGTGCTATCGGCACTTCGTGATGTAGGCTTTCCTCGGGGATACAGAAATTTGCTCATTCACCAGCCTTGTATCGCGAACATTCAAAGAAAGGGCTTCATCCCCACAACGTCGGCAAGAGTGAGTACCACTCGTTACACAATGACAAAGGGAGTAGCGCCGCTTCCTGTAATAGTAAGTTTCGCGCACGTTATCTATACACATCTGTCCCAAATGGCAGGAAAACTTAGGCCCACTGTATCGCCGACGTATCAAGAATAAGTGAATGGGTGCACACTTGAATATATGCGCAGTTCATACGCACAATAAATGACGGACTACACCTATGGCGCACGAATGGTCGAAGCTGAATGTTTCATGACGGTCCACAGGAGAAAGCGAGTTACTAGCTGTAATGTATATAATTGCTACAAGGTATTACAATGTACAAAACAGCTACGTTTCAAGCCTCGTGCGCAGCAAGAACAAATCTATCGGAACTGAGCACACCCGCGAGCGATTAGGCAGAAAATAGTCAGATAGTGGCCGCACCGAGGAACTTTACTGCGTCAGAAACTGACAAGCCACTGCTCCAAAATATTTGCCGAATGAAGAACAAAGAGAAAAACACACTAATACTGACTAAATTCATAATCGGAAAGCTTGGATAGCTTGGAATACATATTTAGCCCCAGTTTTAGAACAAGCACCATATACGTTGCTTGCGCCGTTTGAACATAGCTTAATCAGCTCCGTAAGCGCTTTTGCGTGCTTTCTGAAGCTGTGATCAAAGCTTCGTGCCGTCCACCTAGTCACCGTCTACGATATCTCCGAAAACAGAGGTTTTTTGCGCCGCGCCAGCGTCATACACTTCCATTGTAAACAAGGAGGCAACGGAGGCAGTTGAGGCAAGCAACGGACGCGTCACCACGTGAACAAACATGGCAGCGCCCACGGGATCGCCGCGAAAAGGGTCAATACCATAGAGCAGGGGAATTCAACAAGAGCGGACACTCCCATAGAGCCCAGCGGCCGAATTGACGGCAGCGCGCCAATCGGTTGGCATCAATCACTTCCGTTTTTGGTTTTGGGCACGCGCATTTTGAATGCTACCTAACACGCCGGCTGCGCTTTTTTATTGCGATAGCAATTATATGGACACTTGAACCGGATTTCTGCCGTCGGCGTCGTCGTCGCCGTCGCCGTCGCCGTGAGGTTCCCTATAGATAAAATCTTCGCCGCGCGCCGTATGCCCGAGAGGAAGCGTGCGGAGACGCGCGCTAACACGGAGAGCGAACGCACTCAATCTCCCACGCGCAAGCAAGGAAGCAGGAAGCCAGCGCCGGAGGGAGCAAGGGGGGGGGGGGGGGGGGCGCACTTCTCTGCCAACAACCGCGCTCGTCGCTCGCTCGCACCGTCTCTTATCTCCACACGGCTCTGACCTTTAAGTGCATTCGCCGCTCAGTTTCCGTTGAAGCGATAGACCGCACGTACCCTCGCCCGCTGCGGCGTATGCTTGCTGCCAGCGTTTTGACAGTCGTTGTCTGCTGTCATTCAGTGTGATCTCTTCGTGTTTGTGCGCGCTCACACCACGCTTGTTCATTCAGTTCGTAATAGTCGGGCCACATTTTCCAACGCACGCTACACACGCAATGCTGCCCGGATCGGCAGTGCAGCGCTACAGGTGTGTCCCTTCGCACGCGGTGCCCACGGGAAGCGCTTCTCATCAACACCACCGTTTCACACGCGCCTTCTCGTGGTCATCGAGTCTCTCTTCATGTCGGTCTACTTACGCCGCAGCACACCTGCTTACTTAATCAGCTCATGTTTACTACAATTCATATTGCTACCAAAGCCGCTCACCTTACTTCGTATGACATTGCTGTGTTGCTATCGCATTCATTGCTTCGCCCTTAGGGCGAAACTGTGATATTTTTTTTTGTCCGACCGAGCACGGTCTTCGTGCGGAATCGGTTCATTTGGTAAAAATGATTGCGAATGATCTTGTCAAGTCCCATCGAACCTGTGCCATGTGCAATTTCACAAAGTAGACGGAAGACTCCTTGTGAAATGAAGAAATGTTTATTTTGCTCTATATAAAAGCTCGTTCCGCGCTTTTTGTGCGTTCATCCAACGTTGTGACCCCAGGTAAGCAGTAGTTCCCGTATAAAGCTTCACCGGATGGCATCAGCTGGAAAAAAGTAAGTTACACGCATGTTACATTTACAGGCGTGTAGCAGCATGTTACAAGCCTGTGTCAATTGGTATTTAGATATAGAAATACTGCGTGTAGAGGCGAAACGTGCGAAAGCGGCGAATGGGAGGCATTACAAACAAAAGCAATTCGCTTTTACATGCATGGCGTAGAAAATACCCGATTCATCCCAAACAATACAATAAAATATGAAAACATCTCATTTCCAAGTGTTCGCCCATTTCCGGGCATTATTTCCTCCTGTTGGCGCACGCGCACGCTGTAGTAATCTTTTTCTCTCTCGATTCGCCGGGTAAGAGGGTGCCTCGGCGCCCGTGCTCTCTCTCTCTCTCTCTCGTTACCGTCGCTTCGTCTACGCTTCTAGACGTCTACACTCCGTTTGTCGCGTCGGCTGTTTGTAGGCGCATGCGCTCTCCCCCTGTTGAAGCTGTCGCGGGCCCGGCGTGTTTCTTTCACTGGCTTGCGTGACATGCCACGCGCGCTTTGATTACGCGCTCTTTTGTGACACTGCCATCCACTTTAAGAATATTATGCAATAATATTAAAGAAAACACAAAGAAGCGCGCACAAGAGTCCAATGCGCACGAGTCCGTAAGTCTATAATCAGTCCACCACAATTCACACGTCACTTCATCGCGCTACATCGAGTACAAACACAAGTCACACAAGTACACTTGTACCACACAATAACACATATCTCGCGTAACCAGTAGACTTGTAGTAGACAATAACACATCTCTCGCGTAACAAGTACACTTGTGCTATACAATAACACATTCCTCTCGAACAATTACACTTGCACTACACGATAGCACATATCTCGCGTAACTAGTACACTTATACTATACAATAATACATCCCTCGCGTAACAATTACACTTGTACTATAGAAAAACATATCTCGCGTAACAAGGCAAACATGAAATATAACATGTGCAACAACTATACTAAACTGTGATAAGGTAGTTTTAAAACAAATGAACACTTTGCTCATGACGTATGTGCAACAAATATACAAAACTGTGATAAAGTAGTTTTCAAACAAATCAACCCTTTGCTCATGATGTATGAATAAACATTCGGTGCACTCAATCAAAAGCCTTTGCACCACACACAAATCGTCAACCGTTGTTAAATTTAAATTTCCTGTCCTTGGTCTTTCGATGGAAGGGTTTCGGATTGTTATGAGTCCCGGTCGGTTTATTTTCGGAATCAGGCGTGCAAAGGGGCTGGACAGGCCTTGCCGGAGCCTTCGCTCGAGCTCGGGTGACAGCTGCCGCGGTGTTCTCGTCAGCTGCTGATGGCTTTCCGCGTGGCTCTTCAATCGTCGATGGTTTGATCTTCGACTCTTGCAAATGTTTCGGATCTTCTGGGGCAAGAACTCCCTCGATGTTCCCTAGAATTAGGTCATACAGTGGGTTGTCCATGCAAAGCGCAGTGACATTCCCACTGTAATAAGGGGTATCGACATCAATTTTGGCTTCGGCAAGTTTCCTAGCCGTACCATCGACCAGATAAACAAAACTGGTTTCGCCCGTGAGCTCACTGGCTTTGACCAAGTCCCTTCTCACGATCACTGTGCTGGTGCCGGTATCTCGTAACACTGTACTTTGTTTTCCTGCCATTTTTCCGGCAAGGACAGGCATTCAAATAACGGGAAATTCTGGTCGTTGTGTCATCACCGAATTAACGACTGGAATTCTTTTTCCGTCTCGGAGTTCTACGAAGTCGTCGTTTACGTCTTCTACTTAGTGTTTTGGCGGGGCATACACACAAAATGCCTGCGGAACTTCTTTCCCTCCGTTGCGACATGTATCGGCTTTGTGCCCAGTTCGCCCATATTTGAAACATTTGACATCATTGGGGTGCGTAAAATTGCTCCGACAATTGCTAGCATGTGGCCCAGTCTCTGACAAAGATAACATCTTGGAACAGGCTGCTGAAGGTTTCTCCTTTCATCGGATGTCGGTTTCTTTGCGTCCTCTGGCTCCTATTTTTTGATCTTGGAGAGATTGGTGCCTCCCTGAGCTTCCAAAAGTTGGTCTGCCAATTGCAACATATCTTGAAGCGATCTAGCTTTCCTTTCTTTCAGATAGAGTGACAGACTCGGGTGGCAACTGATGAGAAATTTCTCCTTGATCAGAATCTCTCTAAGCGCACCGTAGTCCTGTGCAGTCTCTGAAAGTTCGGTCCACCTATCAAAATAGTGGCTGAGCCGCGGGGCGAATTGCGTGGCAGTCTTACCATCGGCGGGCTTTCCAGTCCTAAACTTATCTCGGAAGCCTTCTACGGTGAACCTAAATCTCTTTAGTAGAGCGGCTTTCACCCTTCCATAATTAGAGGCATCGGTTGGCGTTAGCCTACCGTATACACTAAGTGCTGCGCCACTCAAAGGCGTGATCAACGCAGTGGCCCATTGATCCTCTGGCCAATTCAGGCTTTTAGCAACTGTCTCAAATCTGTGCAAGTAAGCATCCAGGTCATCTTTCCTTTGATCCAATGCTTGCTTGGGTTCAGACGGAAGCTAGTGTCTTCTCTTTCAGTGCTATCGACACTTGCCAGAGCTGGAGTGTCTGTACGCTGCTGCAAACGAAGTTGTTTGAGTTCTAACTCGTGCTGTCTTTGTCTTTCTCTCTCCTTCACCTCTCTTTCTTCTTTTCGCTCCATCGCCTCTCTTTCTTCTTTTGTCTGTCGCTCCTTGGCTTCTATTTCTTCTTTAGCTCTTTCGGCCGCTAGCTTCTCGCTTTCTACAGCTTCTTTCTCCTTCTGACTAACCCACTTCCGTAGTTCAGCTCCGGAAAGACCCATCTTCTCACCAAGGGCAACTAATTTCTCGATATCCATGATGCCTTTCAAAATCTAGCCGCATGCAAAATTATCTGCCTAAATTTCAACTGTCGAACTGCTCTCAGCACACAAATTAGCTAAACGTGGTGCAACACTCAAATCGTTTACGATGGCAGAGTAAACGACCCTAGGCTCTTTTTTCCTACGATGGACACACAATTTGCACCAGAAAGGTCCTGTTGCGGACGCCAGAAATATTCTCACAGGCCCCATGAACGAGGCGCAGACGCCGGACCAAATTCCAAAGCCAACTTATCAGCTTCCGAAAATAATCCCACGAAAGCAAGGACAATTAAGAATGGGCCCTCTGGTGCATCAGCGAACGTCGGTTGCTGTCCAAAGACCAAGTCAGAGCCCAGGGTTGTCAAAACACAACAAAATATATTATTCACACAAAGCAGTTACACACACACTTGCACACTTAGGCTAGACAACACAATACAATTCAGATGGGTATTCACAAAACAGGAAATAATTAACGACAAGCACTAAGAGTCCAACAGGTAAAGTACAAAATGAATAGGAACACTAAGTGTCCAATCGTATTCACCATGCTGACCTTGGAGTCAGACGATCTCGAAGAAGGAACTTCTTCTGGAAATGCAGACGCTCGATGAACTCGTCGACTAGCTTGCCGGGGAATCGCCTTCTTCTGCAGACGGTCAGTCTTCACGTTACATCTCTTTACCAGAGCAGTCTGTACTCTCTTCTGATTCTCGCACGGTGGTTTTATACTCTCCGTCGGGGTTCTCGAACCTTGCTATCGGAGTCGTGATCCGTAGCATGGCCAAGCCTGGGAACCTTCTCGTCAATTCTCGCATCTTCGACCGCCGCCGTCGGAGCGTCGTGGGGGGGAGTAGGGTGAGTCATCCTGTTGGCGCACGCTCACGCTGTAATAATCTCTTTCTCTCTCGACTCGCCGGGCAAGAGGGTGCCTCGGCGCCTGTGCTCTCTCTCTGTCTCTCGTTACCGTCACTTCGTCTACGCTTCTAGACGTCTAGACTCCGTTGGTCGTGTCGGCTGTTTGAGGCGTATGCGCTCTCTCCCTCTGTTGAAGCTGCCGCGGGCCCGGCGTGTTTCTTTCGCTGGCTTGCGTGACACGCCGCGCGCGCTTTGATTACGCGCTCTTTTTGACACCTGCACTTTAGCAGCAAAATACACGGGCGACTTCACGTTTCCAAAACTTGGCCTCGGGCAACGCGTCGGTACGCTACATACACAGAGACGGGCGCAACAGGCACTCATGACAAATTCGTGGGTGCAAAGCCTGTTTTCAGGCCTTTAGAAGACGGAATTTTTGAATTACAAGTTTCTGATATGTTCCTCGGCGTCATCTTTCGCGCGTTGTGCCGGCGCAAGCAACACACTCCTATGTTATCACTCTTGGCAAAGCCCATCGCGTTTTCGACAGGCGTGTGTACCGAAAGAAGGTACAAGGTCGATCCACATAGGTCGCGAAGCTTCGGGAGAAAAGCGGTTCAGAACCAATTGTCACCGACATAAGCCAGGGTGGTTATGGGAGCAGCTATTGAAACGCTACTATGTTTGGAGGGAATGAACACTGGTAAAGAAAAAAGCGTTCTTAATTAAAGTGAGCCGCAGTTAGATTCATTTAACAAAAATAAAATTCCTAATCCATTTTATATACGCATGGCGAGAAAAGAAGATTCAACTCGATTTTAGTTGATCAATATCAATAAATACTTTTTCAGCTCCCACCGTGACAGCGCCCATCGAAAGCGGCGGGGGTTGACGCCGCTATCACTTGCAATGCAATGCAGCTCTTGGAGTGCGTGGCAAGGCGCGCCCGTAAAGTTCACCTGTTACAATACGCCCCCCTCACATGTGTTGTTTTGCCTGTCGACATTTGTCTCCATTAGGTGACGCGGGTAGTTTTGTTGTTTCTTACCTGTTCGGTCAAAACTAGTGGGTTGCGGCCGTCAGATCCTTGTTTACTTTAGTTGTTTTCGTGCGACAGCGCTAGCCGACGGGCTTGGCGTCCGACGAAAGCACGAGCACACTACGCAATCTACGCCCAAAGCATTCGTCGGCCTCCATAGAAAGTATTTCTGTGCAGTGATGCAATTTCGACACCCGTACGGCTGACCTTTTCCTGCATCACTTTCCGCGCTGAAAGCTCGGAACGCCCGTCAAGTCGAATGGCGGGTGTTGCGTTCGGCGACCAGCGGGAGGCTGAAAAGCCGTCCCGCCGGGAAAAGATCAGCGGCGCCACCATGTCTCTACACCTTACAAGAGTACGTGTCTCGACACTATAGGAAGAGGAGGCTCTTGGAAAAGTAGACGCGTTCTCACGGCCGCTCGACAGACCAGCTGGCCCATTCCAGGAACAGAAGCGTCAGTCAGTCAGGTGCGAAGCCACCTGTCCACGAGTGTCCCCTCCCTTTGTGGGAAGTGAGCAGTGTGTGCCCGAGGGCACTTCTCCGAATGTGGTCGGGCAACGAAGGCGCCGGGGGATTATGCGCACCCTCGCCCTCTACGCAGACCATCGGTGACTTTCGACGCTCCGATTGGAGGATGGTGGGACCGCAGCTTGGACAGAGGGGTTTTTAAGGGAGACTTTGGGGGCCATCGAGTGTGCTCTCCCATCTGCCGAGTGCTTTCCCATCTGCCCTGAGATGTAGCCAGTGCTTCGATGTGGGGTGCTCCCGACCCAGTCAAGCTAGACTGATGAGACGTACCGTCTCGTTCTCATACTCGTGATGTAAATAGTGTAAATAAACCCTGTACTCTTCGTTCTCAATGAGAACATGTTCCTGCCTTCAAGTCCGTCCTCAACCCCAACAACTGGTAGCAGCGACTGCGTAGGCAAGACCCGCAGTTTGACGTCGAACTCGGATAGACCACGACACTCCCAGCTCCAATACGGGGCATTTGAATATACAGCTCTAATGGCAGGCCTCCGAAAACATTTCGCGCCTATGAGAACAAAGTGACGTCACTTCTGTTTTAACGAATATGACGTCAAATAATTTTTCTTCCGCCGGAAGTGTTCCCTCCTCACACAGATAGCGCTAAGCCCCATGAACCGCCGATAAGCCGCCATGTTTGGAACGTATGGTCCTTCTATGGAAGCTTCGCTACCAGGTGTATTTACCTTGGAAGGTATATATATATTGTTGTAGGGCCACAAAAAACGGTCACAAACTTGCACCTCTGAGATTCATTACACGCCAAACTAACTTTGTCACCACGGCCGAGCTGCTTATTCGCTAACTGCGTCACAGCGCGCTGCGCGGCCAGTGTGCCTCAACAGAACCAGAATAAGTCACAATAATCTCCTAGGAAGCATCAGAAACATGTCCCAATACGATTCATTAACTCAAATTAACTGCGCCAGGACAGTCGAGCTGTTCGTCACTAACTGCGTCTTAAGTCTCGGTGCCGTGCCGTAAGCCTAATTGTGTCGTAGACAGTGAAACAAAATTTCTCACCTTGCCGTAGTCCAATAGTGCAGTGTTGTCTTGTCTCCGTGCAGAAGGAACGCAAAAATACGCCGGGAGCCCAAGAAACCAGGCTACATTAAAAAGAGAGAGAGAGACAGACAGACAGACAGACAGACAGACAGACAGAGAGACAGACAGACAGACAGACAGACAGACGGTCGCCGCGGGCGAGCGCTCAAACGCGCGCGCAGCCGCCCACGCTGTTGCGTCCCGAACCGGCCGGGAGCATTCTTTGATTGTTTCCCACCGAGGCAGGCCCTTTCATTAGCGTCGCCCAGACGGCGACAGTGCCAGACACCGACGAGAGGGCAAACACGTGCCCCAACTCGGCAGTGCGCATTCTTTGGGTGCTTCCCCGATTCCACCCCCTTCATCAGCGGCCGCCTACCTGGCGACGTGGCCAGACACCGGCAGTGACGTTCGGACAAAGAAGCTCACTTAGAAGCGACCGACCACAACTGCCACCCTTCGTTAGAAGCGGGGATTAGCGTGAAGGCCATTCTCCCGACCCTGGCAAGATGACCGGTGGAGGGCAAGAAACTAAGTCACCGACTTTCGTAGAAGGAGTGTCAACCCCCTGTTTCCGGAATGCCTCGTCCTTGCTTCGAAGGTGAAACATTAGAGGCGGAGTTCGGTGAACAATACCACCCCTCCGATTGGTCGCATGAAGGTCATCTGATTCCCTAGGTCGGGTCAGCTAGGGAAGACCGATGTTTATAACAAGACACCTTGCGTGCAGTCGTGTGGCCTGACGTGTTCCAATATGCGCTCAGACATGTAGTGAGCTGAGACTTCAAAGTGCTCCCCCATGCAGTGGGCTTCCATATTTGAGTCACTGTATATACTGTAGAATAAACCCTTTTTCTTTCGCTCTTACTCCCGGACGTACTCATCTCTCTGGCTGAAGGATCACTGGCCTAAACGCTACCCGAGTCTCACAAACTGGATGGTAGCGTTGAGATGAATCCTAACCCCCAGCCGCGAGTAACTGGATGGCCGAGGTGAGATTGACCCTTCAGCCAAGGCCAGTCACCGGCATCTGGTTCGCGAACAACTTAATCGCCGTGGTGAGATGGACCCTGCAGCCAACGCCAGTCACCAACATCTGATTCACGAGCGACTGGATGACAGCGGCAAGATGGAACCTGCAGCCAACGCCAATTGCCAACTGGTTCGCGAGGGGCTGGATGAACGCAGCGCATCATGACCGCACGGTACAGGGTGAGTGCCTGGCTTTGCGCTTGAGTCATCGGATATTTAGCCTAGACTTTCTAAAAACCGATGAAGCGTGTACAACTGCCCATTTGATACTGTGGTTGTTGCGCATCCAAGCAGAAAGCAGCTTTCAGCATAGATCTGAACCAGCTACTAAAGCCAGACCTCATACTTGTGTGGGAGTAATTGGGACGTAGAGACCTACCGGAATTGTAATCAGTAAAGGCGACCCAGGATTTACGTCGTCTTGCAATTGATTCGATGCGGTGGATGAGAACTTGGGGACTTAGCACTACTTCTGTGTATAGGCGTTGGTTTCTGCTATATTTTCCAGGCTTCAATTTCTCTTAGAAAAACCGAATTGAACACTGGTAGTTTTTTACTTGCATTTCAATTTTTGCGGGTTTCGCAGCAAGTATTGTGAATAGCTGAGTCAAAGCCTAAAGTAGTGACCATGGACCTCATGAGTTTGACGAGAGCTAACCTGTTGCAGTTGTGTGAAGAGCTCGACGTAGGGGTAGAGGATGACAGGGTCAAAGCCGAAATTAGACCCATTTTATAATGCAATCTGTGATCAGAAATACTTTGAATACTTCGGCAACCTAATTCTGAAAGAACAAGAAAAGAAGGAGCATGAAGAGCGAGAAAGGCAGGAGTATGAAAGAATTCACCAGGAACGAAACAAAATTGCAGAGGAACGAAGTAGGCAGGTAAGGAAAGAGATAGATGCTCTCAATCAAGAGATTGAAAGATTAGAACAGGGTTTTAAAGCGGAGCAGCAGGTATGTCAGGCACCCGCAGAAATATCGCACAGAAAGTGTGAAGAAGTTGCGCGCACTGTTCTACCGATGGTAGGAAGAGAGGCTGATCCCAATGAGCGTAAATGTACGTTCATAGGTGATGCCAGATCTGTAGACCGTGGCGTAGTTGTTGAGGAGCCCGTCAATGGGAACCGGATTGAGCGCGACGAGATACTGTGCCAATGGAATACTAGAGAAGCAGCTAGGCCAGCTGTGGACGATTTGGCACAGTTATCCGGGGAGTACGTCGCGAAGGTAGCTCTTGCAGAAGTGCAAAGTGACACCGATTTATTAGACAAGAGCACCAGTGTAGAGTCCAATCCATCAGAAATGTGCCCTAAGGCGCAATGTAGGCAGGGCAGTGCAGTTGTGGACAGCTCCCAGGTATACGAGCTACGTTGCGCAAAGGAAAATAGCTGCATTGTCCCTGAGTGTTTGAAGCCCTCCGCCAGTCGAGAAAGCATTGAGACGAATGATTTACCCGCGAATCATTCAGACTGTGCGGTTGAGATGGAAATAGTTACCGATGAATAAGTGCCGGTCAGCACGAGATTCAAGCGGAAGGCTTGAAAATGAGCACGAGTAAACGTGCTAGTATGAAACGGCGTCGCAAAGTCGGGAATGCAGCAGACAGGGCAACGCGGTCGAACAAAGGTGTTAAACCCAGTGAGGAGCGCAGTCAAAGAGTTCGAACGGCGCGTTTGTCACTTGGAATGTTTTCAGGCAGAGCGCGACCGAACCGCCGGACGAGAAAGAAAAGCCCGATCGGCGCGCAAGTGGACAAAAGCGAAGGTGGCGCGTAGGGGGCAATTATGTTACCCCTCTTTGTGTTCTTTTCGAGGCATGCTAGGCGTGACCCAGGAGAGCGAGTCGGTAAGCCGACGCGAATTGGCCATACGCTCCAGTAAAATCGCAGTCCGATGTCCAGAAGGCATGTTGCCTGCATGTATAGTGTCTGCGGTCGCCAGCGGGGAGAATGGCCTATGTGTCCTTTGTGTTCTCTCGTTAACACGAAGAGCCCTCATACCGCGCCCGCCTCGAGTACGGATTAAAGATACGGCGCCACCATAAGCTACGCGGAATGAAAAATGACGCAGGCTTTGTGGAACATCATTTTGTTTGTTGGTTTCTTTATTTTTAGTGTTTGGTTATACGTTTTAAGATCTCAGGAATACAGATCGTCTCGATAGGCAAGTTTTGAGCTTTGTTTAGTTTGTTTATTTTAGAAACTCAGCAATATTCCGAAAGAAATGGTTTGCGCGCGTTTAAATAAGTGAAACATTTTTCGGCGTGTCGCTCTTTTCTTTAAGCAGATGGTCTTTATTTTGTATGTGAGATACGCTTGCAGTGTCAGGTCCAGGCTATTTGTTCGAAGCCTGTAGTGGCACGCTTGATTATCAGTTTACGTTTCTGTAGTGTTAGCGCGTAATTTACGCAATATTTTTTGTTATTTCTTTAGTGTGTGTCCTTTGTGGACCGGAGAAAGAAATGGTTAGTGCGTGATTCGCACGTATTACTTGTGATTTTGTACGCAATGTTAAAGCGACTCTGACAGTACATCCATGATGCAAATGTGGCTCTCAGTGGCACTACAGTACGTGCGATACTAGCGGATGTAAAACTGTTCATCGCGTTTGTGCTGCGTATGATATTTCAGTTATCATTTATTGAGAGCATTTTCGAGTATTATACCTGTGCTCTCTGCAGCAAGACGATCTGGTTTTGGTGAACTCAGAGGTTCATGAGAGCTCGCTTTGGCGGCACAAAATTTTGGGTCCAAATTATTGGGACAGGCGAGGCCTGGTGGATTTAAATGTATTTCGGGCGCTTGCACACCGTGCAGCACTTGGTCACTGGGAATGACTCTTCCGTGTCGGATACTGCGAGAAGGTTGCACCATCCTGATCTAATTTCAAAATTGTGGGCTTCAGCGAAGGTTTCGTGATTTGATGGCTGCTTTGGTGGTATTATTAGATAAGGGCAGGTGCGTTGACTTGTTCGCTAGACCCGATGGCTCTCGTTGCGAGCAAGGCGCTTTCCTGTGCCCTGTGGTTCGTGTGTGTGCTTGTGTATTCCCAGGGAGAAGGCTACAACGAGGTAAATGCTGGGACCTCATGCTCGAGTGTGTCATCGGCCATCATTTCAAGAAGGAACCCTGAGCTCACGACTGACCACCGACGCTTCGAACAACCTGACAGCTGGTCACCCTCAGGTCGGATCTTCCAGCGGGGGAGGAGTCTGTTGCATCCCGAACCGGCCGGGCGCATTCTTTGATTGCTTCCCATCGAGGCAGGCCCTTTCATGAGCGTCGCCCAGACGGCGACAGTGCCAGACACCGACGAGACGGGCAAACACATGCCCCAACTCGGCAGTGCGCATTCTTTGGGTGCTTCCCCCGATTCCACCCCCTTCATCAGCGGCCGTCTACCTGGCGACGCGGCCAGAGACCGGCAGTGACGTTCGGACAAAGAAGCTCACTTAGAAGCGACCGACCACAACCGCCACCCTTCGTTAGAAGCGGGGATTAGCGTGAAGGCCATTCTCCCGACCCTGGCAAGTTGACCGGTGGAGGGCAAGAAACTACCGACTTTCGTGGAAGGAGTGTCAACCCCCTGTTTCCGGAATGCCTCGTCCTTGCTTCGAAGGTGAAACATTAGAGGCGGAGTTCGGTGAACAATGCGACCCCTCTGATTGGTCGCATCAAGGTCATCTGATTCCCTAGCCGGGTCAACTAGGGAAGACCGATGTTTTATAAGGAGACACCTTACGCGCAGTGGTGTCCTAACGTGTTCTGATATGTGCTCAGACATGTAGTGAGCTGAGACTTTCAAAGTGCTCTCCCATGGAGTCGGCTTCCATATTTGGAGCCACTGTAAATATGTAGAATAAACCCCTTTTTCTCTCGCTATTACTCCTGGACGTACTCATCCCTTTGGCTGAAGGACCACCGGCCTAAACGCTATCCGAATCTCAACAACGCTCACTTCAGGGGAGTGTCTGGCGGATGACCAATTCATCTGGTGCGTCATTGGCCTGTCGCTACGTAAGGCAAGAAAACTAAGTCGCAAATTTAAGTTCATTTATCCGCCAAACGTTTCAGTTTTCGCGGCAAAGAATTTAAAAATAAATCAATGTCTGGTAACTTAATTTCAATTTCTTTTTTTTTTCGATGCTCGCGGCAGGTAAGGTTCGGCATCAATACTATAGCGTGACGCATGGTGACGTGTTTCCTGTAGCCAGTTTTTGCTGAGTGTCCCCTTGCTGAATTTCTTTCTCTATAGTTATACTGTCCGCAGCGCCACTTCTGCGTCATGATGCGGAGAAGTGGTGAACTAAGCCCGGTCGGCACACCTACCCATCTAGTCACCGTACTCTAGCCATAAAGACGGGAGCAACGGGGGTGCGACTGTTTTCACAACAAATCCGCGCAGGGGCGGGGCCTCGCCTCGATGACGTATCACCATTTTCTTTCCTTTTTTCTTCCTCTCTGGCGGCGTTCGAACACCGCCGTTGGAACGTTGGGCTGGTGGTGACTAGGCACGACTGTGGCTGCTGCTAAGGGATCGATGGTATTCCTAAATAAACTCGTCACTGTTTTGATGATCCAAATATAATCTCACTATCAGGGAGGGTGCAGTCTACCTGACTGGAGCAGTATTTTTTATTTGGGGTGTTGCTACGCTGCGGTCCGCAACACCCCAACGACCGCCGCTTCGCGTCGGCGCCCGGAAACGGGGTACAACCAACCGCACCGCCAAACAGAGAGGAAAAAAAATAAAAAGAAAATGGTGATACTAAGGAAAAAAAAAAGTTTTTTGCCAAGGGGGGAAGCAAACCCGCGTACCCCGGATCTCAAAGCGAGCGTCGTAACCACTAGGTCACGCAGCGTTTTTTTTTTTTTTTATTGCCGGAACTTTCACTTTGTGGACACCAATTGTAACAATTTTTGCCAAAGAAAACAGTACAAAATTATGCATAGACACATTCTTTCAAACTTACATGCATCCATGTTGTGCAGTCACCCACATTTTCGCTGGCACTGTCATGTCAGGTTTAAAATTCTTTTAAAGTTGCGAGGGGCTCAATCCTCGTCAGCCAATCCGGGGGGGCATTCGTGATCTTTAATTACATCGATGAATTTGGAAACACCCCCCCCCCCCGGAAACGTAGTCACGCAGGCCTTCGGTCAGGCTCATAAAAAAAGCCTGCCATTCGAGCCTGCCATAAACAGCTGAGGCCTATTAGCATAATGAGGTCCAAAGGCAGTCCGTACTCATTTTCTACAGTTAAAAATCTAATACCTAATGGATTTAAGGGCAATTCTTTCTGTAGTGTTCTTTGAAGAACGTCCCAAAATTAAACCCCTTCCCAACAATGCAAAAATACGTGATCGATTGTTTCCAGTTGTTTACATATAAGGCAGTTTGCTCCCCAAGGTAAATAAAAACCCATTTCTTGTAAAAAGGCCCTTACTGGCAAAGTCCTGGTATGTCACTTAAAGGAAAAGGATTTTGTACCTCGCTACACCGGCATCTAGGCCACACAACCACGCTTCGAGAGCATGCGTTCATGCGAACCATATGACGGCATTCGAGCATCGTTACGTCATCGAGGCCCCGCCCCTGCATGGATTTGTTGTGAAAACAGTCGCACCCAAACAATGGCTGTGTGGTATTCAGGGGTCCGTAGTGACGCATCACAGTGAAAATGTGCCAGTTTATCTGCGGGCGCGAAGCCTCCGCGATGCATTGCGATGAACAGCGTGCTGCCCAGCGACACAATTCATCACTTGTCATCGCTTGCCCAGTGAACGTGCCTCCATGCGCATGTGCACCCGTGAGCAAAAGTATACGGACCAGGGATTGCGTGATGAAGTCGATTTTTTCAACCGCCTGCGAATTCAACTTGAAATTGACTGCAGCCCAAACTTGCCATCTCAATCTTTGCAGTGCACTCGTCAGTTTCCGTTTATACTTGTTAATTACGAAGAAATTCAGTTTTTTTGGCTACCCTACGGTCCGTAAACTATTGCTCACGGGTGTACTCAGAATTTGAGTGTGTTGTTCACTCCTATGCGCTTGCCGACTGCCTCTGCTGGTGGGCTAACAGCGATCGCAGATGGATATAGTAACGACAGCGCAGCAATCGCATTTTGACGGGTGAGGGTTCTTGTGTGCAGTTAGAAAATTAGACTTCGAACGCCGGAAGGCCTTGCAACTGTTTAGTGTGCCGTGCTTGTGATGAAGAAATGCCATCGCACTGGGTCTAAAAAAGCGAGCGTTTCTCGACGCTGACCGTGTTTGCGACACTGCGGCTCCGATACATCACCGATGACAGAGCAGCCATCTCAAATGACAGGTGTGATACGTTGTCGTTGGAAAACACTAGATACGCACTGCTCAGGATCGTAGTCCACCACGGCGCATCGACGCCTTGCAAGCAGCTTGTTAGATATGGACCCTTTTCCTGGCATCACTTAAGTTTCCCCACCACATGAAATCGCCGTCGCATTCCAAGTATGGTGCGCCGGGGTGCATCAACCACGTCACCGGACCCGTCAGACAGGTTGGCGAACCCCACCTCATGCGCCGCACTTCGAGCTATTGTCGCTTCCCCTGCTTGACTCTTCCCGAAAGTGCAACGGGAGGTGGGCACGGTTCCAGGTAGTTGACCTTGGTCGCGAGCAAAGCAGTTTTGCAGCTCTGGAAGGCCGTTCGAGAACAACCCGTCTCCTCCAGCTGAGTGCTTCCAGGCGAGGGGGCAACGCCGGAGGCAAATCAACCATCGGACAATGGAGCCATTGGAGCGTCCCATTGGCCGAATATGACAGTATTTGCACGGGCCAATACCAGGGGAGGAAAATGACGACACCTGAGCTGGCTCGACGATTGGCCGCAAATGACGGGACCCCGAGAGACCGAAGGTTTAAAAGAGCGACAAATCGAGGCGAGGGACATTCCTCTTCTTGCCACGGGCCGCAGCGTCCGATTTGCTGCCGGCCGTCGATCACTTTATGACTGTTCTTGACTTTGTATTATCACTGTAATAATGTAAATAAACCTCCAGTGTCTCCCAAGTCCACCTCAACGTCCCCCAACTCCCGCACCCCACGACAAGATCCTATAACTGGATGGCATCGGTGAGATAGATCATCGCAGCCTCCAAGAAGACCTAATAAACTGTGGCCAGCGGTGTGGATAGATATCGCAGCCTCCAAGAAGATCTAATAACTGGTGGAAGCGGTGGATAGATCATTGCAGCCTCCAAGAAGATCTAATAACTGGTGGCAGCGGTGGGATAGATGATCGCAGCCTCCAAGAAGATCTAATAACTGGTGGCAGTGATAGGGATGAGCCTTCGACCGAAGAACAATGAACCTTCGACCAAAGGAGTCCTGAGAGCGAACAGCGAAGTAACTGGGAGCAACGAAGAAGTACGAGCCTTCGACCCAGGGATTCCAGCTGAACAACTCGGAACAGCGACAGCGATGAACCTTCGACCAAAGTCCGGAGAAACTGGGAACATCGAAGAAGAATGAGCCTTCGACCCAGGGAGTCCCGAGGAACTGGGCACAGCGGATGGAAGGAGGAAAATGGCATGGTGCTGCATCCATGGGTGAGCACGTCGTTTGTTCCTTTGATTTGCCAGACTTCAAATTTTGTTTATTTTGATTGTTCTGGGAATCGGGAATTTGTAGCATATTTTGAGTTCACACAAATTAAGGAAGCAGTTCTAACCACCAGTCAGGGCTGCTACCATGGATCTTATTAGAAGGTTGACGAGGTTGGACTTGCTGTTGGTGTGCGGGGATTTGGGAGTTGAGGCGGAGGAAACAATGGAAATGCCAGCTATCGAACAGGCAATTAAAAATAGTGGTAGTGACGATGAGAGCATTGAGATTGCTTGGGAGGTAGTACAGGAAACGCAGAAGCGTGAGCGAGAATGCCGAGAGCACGAAGAAGTAATGGCAGCATTGAACAAAGAGCTTCAAGCGTTGATGGAACAAAGACAACGGCAGCCAGAAAAATCTGTAGGTAGTACAGAACGAAAGTGTGAGGAACTCGCCCGAAGATTTTCGTCAAAAGCCGAGGCGAAGAGTAATACCCGTGAGATTAGCAGCATGTTCATAAGTGAACAGAAAGGTCAGCTGCTAACGATGCCTTAGTGGCAAGAGAGGCCGTTGAAGGCCGTAGTGAGAGCAAAGAGGTGTTTTGCCAACAGATCACTGTAGAGACAGCTAGGCCAGCTGTGAATGAATTGGCACAGTCATCGTGTATGTACGTCGCAGGTAATGTTAACAAGGTCATTAACGAAGTACAGAATGCCGCCGACCCGGCAGTCACGAGCACCCATGTCGTTTCAGGGCTGAGTGCCCGAAACGCAGTGCAGGCTCGACGATGTAGTTGAGGGTAGACCGCAGGAGTGCGAGCTGAGTAGCTCAAGGTCAGACAACTGCATTGTTCAGGGATCAGGGAATCTGTCTGCCAGTCTAGGTAGCCGAGGGAGGGAGAATTTAGATAATCATTCAGACTGTGCGAATGAGACAGCTATCGAGACCGAAGAGCTGTGTGCCGATACACAAAAGGAACTGGACAAGGTAGTAGTGCGCAGTTCGGAGAAGTGCGAGTTGCGTAGCTGGAGTAAAGCCTGCTGCATTGTACCAGAGTCGGTCGAGCTGTCCGCCAGTCAAGGCAAAGAGAGAGATGATTTTTATGGTAAATCACCCGGAGCTTGCGGATGAGACAGTGATCCGGGCCGACGAGATGTGTAACGGCCAGCACGAGGCGCGAGCAGATGGCTCAGAAAAGAGCACTAGGAAAAAGCGCCGCAGAAAGAAGTGATGTAAAGTTCGAAAAGCGGTGGAGAAAGTAGCGAAGTCGAAAAGGGCGAAAGCCGGAAAAAGGCATGGGGCAAGGAAAGGAAGGTGCGATCGCCGTGGCCGTCGTGTTCTTCTCAAGCGCGTCCGAGCCCACATACAAAAAACAACAGAGAGGCATGTTCTGAATGCGGACAAATGGCAAGGGGCAATTATCGTCCCAATCGTTCCCGTCGTTTCGCCCATCTTTCCGCGGTGCAGCATGCATTTCGAGGGAGCGCAAGGTGGCAGGACGAGAGGAGGTTCTAGTGAGACGCCAAGCGGTCAGACGAGGTCATGACCAAAGCCTGTCGCCAGAACATAAATTGGCAGGAGACTGTGACGTCTCGAAAGAGCTGATGGGCTGCCAGGCCGTTTATTGTCCTTGGTTAGCTACAATAGCTTTCAGCGCGCGACCACCTCGTGTACGGCTCAGAAGACTAGTCCGTCATAAACAGTCGCAACGGTAGACAAAAAAAAAGGTTCCGTAGAAGAAAACATTCTGTTTTTGTTTTTTGTTTTTTTGTGAGCATTTGATAGTTTTTGCTATTTTAGACTGGAGTTTATTTCAAGTTATGAGCTTTGTTTATGTTTTAGTTTGAAAAGCTCCTTACTTTGAAAGATGCGTTTTGAGTAAAGCGTTAGTTTCGCGAAATAATCATTAATTAGGTTTAGGCTTTCTTTTTTTGTGTGCGACCAGAACCGTCTAGGTCATTTGTTAAAAGCTCAAAGTAACGCGCTTGTGTATCAATTAACCTTGGTTAAATGTATAAGCTTCTATCTTTTAAGGTTAAGCGCGTTAGTTTTCCGTAATTGCATAATTTGCATTGAGAAGCGCTGTTACGATACCGCTTAGCACGTGTCCTGTGCGGACAGAAGGAACCAACAATTTTGTGACTTGGTCGCTCATGTGTGTTGAGGGCGGCAGTGCTCTGAGTTTTATATTAAGCGTGCGTGTACAATTAGTAAATAGCAGACGCGGTTTCTTTTAAAGGTTCTGGTGAGTGCGTAAATTACGCAAGTTTAATTTTGTTGTTCACTTAAGGTATATCCTGTGTGGACGAAAAGAAGAAACCTGGGGCGCTATGCAGGATGCGCCGAGTTTCTCGTTCGCCCGAGTTTTACCCGAGTTTGCTCGATGGCAGTCAGTGAACAGAGATAGCAAGGAACGTGCAATAAAAGCAGGTAAAAAGAAATGTCGACATAAAGCCGCGTATGACAACATGAGCGCACCCTGCGCTGAACAGTGCTTCCGCGCTTCAAGCACAGAGGACTGCGCAACAAAACGTGCCAGCGCCGCGTATTGCTATCAACGTATTATCGCGATTTATCTATACCGTCACTGTTCCGCTGTCTATCTGTACACTTGCCGTGAGCCGCTTGCCACGTCTTTCTCGGGCGCGTCAAGGGCGTGCCTCCTCTTTCGAGCATTATCTTTCTATCCTCCGTCGAATGCGAACAGGGCCCATGCGGTGCATTCTTGCACCTACACTTTCCCACAATCGAATACATTGAAATACAGTAAATAAAATAACAAACATTTTATTTCTTAAAGTATCGGTTTTTCATTTTGAAGGCTATAAATTTGTGATGACAAACGGACATCTAGTGAATTATTAAATTTTGCACTTTTTGTCGCGAGTGGCGACAGTGAGGCGAAAGCTTACAAGCGGATACATTCTAGAGGGTCGCACGCACGAGGGAGTTCATACGGAGGGCAGTCGCCAGGGGCGCTGCAGTGCTATTCTTCATAAAATCGATGCGATAATGACGCATAAAGTCAGTCATGGCAATGATCTGTCCATTCCCTGTCTATTAGGGGAATGGCAACCCAGCGCTGCGGCATGGCTCTTCACCGCAGGTGCTTTCACTGACGCGGCTATTAAGGCCGCTGCTTTACCAACTGAAACGACACTCTAGCCATACAGACGGGGGCAACGGCTCTGCAAAATTGCTGTGCGGTATTGTAGGGTCCGTAGTGAAGCAGCACAGTGAAAATGCACCAGTTTATCTGCGTGCGCAAAGTCTCCGCAATGCATTGCGAAGCGATGCATCGCTTGTCACCCCTTGCCAGTGAAGGTGCCTCCGTGCGCATGTACGCCGAATTTTAGTGTGTTGTTCACTCTAATGTGCTTGCCGATTGCCTCTGCTGCTGAGCTAACAGCGTTCGCAGATGGATATCGCAACGACAACGCAGTTATCGCATTTTGGCGGGTGAGGGCTCTTGTGTGCAGTTAGAAAAGTAGACTGCGAACACAGGAAGGTGTTGCAATTGTTTAGTGTGTCGTGCTTGTGATGAAGAAATGCCATCGCACTGGGTGCGTTTGCGCTGACCGCTGGCAGTCTTTGCGACACTGCGGGCCCGATACAACACTGATGACAGAGCAGCCATCTCAAATGACAGCTGCGATACGTTGTCGTTGGAGAACACTACGCACTGCTCAGGATCGTCGTCCACCGCGGCGCATCGACGCCTTCCAAGCAGCTACAGTGACTTGCCGATAATTATTTGCTATGCGCTACATCGCCACAATGCAGGCAATGAACCGTGTCGTGGGGCCATCACAGCCCAAGAAGATATATGCATAAGCGCATGAAAGTCGATGCACTTTTTTGATAGCGGTGCTCAGTACATCACCGACGACAGTGTGTTGTGCGTGTTTTATTTCGCCGGTCACGATTGTTAACGCCTCTCAGTTCCGCACGACGTCACTGTTGCCGAAAATAAGTTGGGCGTGGCCCAACCGTGGCGGGCGCGCACAAGAGTTACATGCCTCGCGCGGGGCGTGACCTATGGTTTTGATTGACAGGCGAACTCGTGCGAAACTCGTACATCGCGAAAGCCCCCACGAGTTGAACTCGGGCACATGACGGCGGCCGCAGCAGCCTGTGTCATCGCATCCAGCGGCAGCAAGCGTCAATATGACCGTCTGGACTCGTTCACCTACATGACCTACGTAGAGTTTCAGCGTCATTTTTGCCTTTCCAAAACGTTAGTGCGCTGGCTGCGTGACGAGTTAGGCGAAGACCCTCGTCTTCGCCTATGCTTTCCGAGCACAGACTGGTATGCCTAGGCTGCGGAGGAAAAGTTCGTGCGATCGCTTCGGCTCTCTCCGGCTTCAAGCGCTGTTCGTCCACCGCGCCCCAGCCCCAGGCCAGGTCCGGCGGCGTCATCGGAGTACTCGGGCACCTGCGAGCGCCTAGCGTTCAACCCGGACCAACCAACTTGCGAAGGCAAAGTGGTCGCATTATATAGGGCAAAAAAACTGCGATAAGCCAAGACGCAAGACCAGTAGGAGGCAAACACACACACAGTCGCCGGTGTGTGTTAGCCTCCTACTGGTCCTGCGTCTTGGTTATTCGCTGTTTTTTTTTCGCTTTAGAACATGAGCCAACTAGCCCAGCAATTCACGCTTCTAAGACATTATATAGGAAGACTCAGAATGGCTGCCGGACTGCCTTCCAGTGAAACAGGGGCCGAAAGCAGTTTTCGCAGTTACACGGTACCGCTGCACGGCACAGGCAGAGAGGTGAAGGAAGTTACTTCGCCAACACGAACCGCCTCGACCGTCCGAACGACAACCTCTCCAGGCGGCAAATTATTTGGCTCACGTACTACGTGAGCAAAAGCATAGACATATGGCTGTTGAAGGAGCTGACCGGCGACTTGTTTCCTCTATCGGAACACGCCATCGCCGACTGTAGGAACTACACCCGTGAGGTCGCGAGGGACAAGCTGCTGGCGCCACCTCCAGTCAGTGGCCACGGGAAGATAGCGCAATTTGACGAGTGCCTTCTTCGCGGCGAGAAAAAGTACAATGGAGGCCGCCTAATGACGGGCGACAACGTTCCGCCGAGCCGCCAAAATTACGGTGGTGTTAAAGATGGTGGCCCATGGGTCTTCGGCATGTTCTGCGAGACGAAAGGGGTACTGCGACTTTCCAAGGTCAACCGACGAAAGACGGCGACACTAGGCGCCATTATTGCAGCCAATGTTTAACCGGGGACCATTAATATTGACGAATTGGCCGCATACAACTGTATCCCAAATTTAGTGGATGCTAATGGGGCTATGCATCAATCTGTATTAGGAGGCAGTCAACCACAGCGTGAACTTTGTGGACCCCATCACGGGCGTTCACACGCAAATAATAGAAGTTATTGTAAAAAAAGTGAAGTGGCACATCGTTAGCGGTGCGTACAGTGCCACTGCACCGATGCTGGAGTCCCACCTGAGACGGTTGTGGTGGCACTCAACGGCCACGCGCGTTGCAAAGACCCTATCTTGCATTTGTAAGAAGCCACGGATCGCTCGGGATACCCAGTATAAAAATTCTTTCTTTCCTGCGGTTGTTGGAAGCCATCGCTCGGCGCTATCCAGTACAAAGGTGCATCATAAAGTAAAAGAAAATAAAGCGTACTTTTCTCCTGACCCTTGTATGAGTGCTTTCGGCATTCTTGAGTGCTTACACGGTAAGCGCGCGGCAAACCACTTCTGCGCCAGCCGACGCTCACTTCGTCTCGCAGCCTTACTTTGGTGCGAGCAACGAGTGATCTGTTTAAAGCCTAGTGTGAAAACCAGGCGCACATCAATCTATGAATTAGTCTAATACACCTTGAGTGTACACCTTGTAATCTTTAAAATGCTTATAATTCACGGTAATGCGACTAATAATATTGTACTGAATGCATTTATTTCATAGCTTGCTTGTGCCTGTAATGCACTCGGTGGAACGACAAACAAGTAAAAGAAGGCACGACCATGCACAGACCATATCATCACGTGAGTTCCAGTTTGTCGACCGCCCATATGGCAACGCCCAAGGGATGATAGCTACCCAGAGGGAATCTAGATAAACCAATGAAACTGGAGGCGTGCCGACGGACAAACTTTGTATTGTGACCATTAGTTCTTTCATCTTGGGGCGTCGCCAGAGCTCGTGAAGATCCCGAGTTTCGCCAAACTCGGTGCATCCTGCATAGCACCCCTGACTAAGCGTTAGAAAACGTCTGCTTGAGACGCAACAAGGCATTAGGAATAGTGCCCGCAAAATTCGAGTGATTTAATTATGCACCCGTAAGTTGACGAGGCTGTTCAGTAGCATCAGTCCATTGTGATAGAGTATGAACAGGCTCTTCGTGAAGTGAGGCTGCATAAGGTGCTTTGAAGCACTAGTTACTTATATGGCCTTTGATTTAGTTTTACGTGTTTCCTTCCTTCATTTGAATAATGAGGTATGGTATTGTATTATGGACCGGAAGTCATTCTCGTAGCGTCAAGACTTCGCTTGCTTATGATTAAAATGGTTGTTTCCATTGGTTGTTCCGTTTCCTCACGATTCTTTTGCGACGACAATAGCATTCTGGGCTTGTCGGCATTCGAGGAGATATGGAAAGCTGTTTGGAAAGGTGGTTGGAACTGCTGTATCAAAATTGGGTAAAGAAAAAAACACAGTGTTGATTTTGATAAAGTAATAGCCCGGCGAGTCAGGGGTCAAGAGCCTGCGCTTGCACGGGATGCAGCGCTATGTTTTTTCGTTTGTGTTACGTGCGTTCTGCAGGGCCCGGGATTCAGAAATTCTTCACACGAGGCTCATCGCCAGTGTAGTAGAGGCTTCATCAGCGTTCTTCGTTGTCAGGGAATTGAGTTCACCGGCCATTCCGAACTTCCGGGGCAAGAAGGAGCTGCTAGATATGGACCCTTTTCCTGGCATCACTTAAGTTTCCCCACCACATGAAATCGCCGTCGCATTCCAAGTATGGTGCGCCGGGGCGCATCAACCACGTTACCGGACCCGTCAGACAGGTTGGCGAACCCCACCTCATGCGCCGCACGTCGAGCTATTGTCTCTCCCCCTGCTTGACTCTTCCCGAAAGTGCAACGGGAGGCGGGCACGGTTCCAGGTAGTTGACCTTGGTCCCGAGCAAAGCGGTTTTGCAGCTCTGGAAGGTCGTTCGAGAACAACCCGCCTCTTCCAGCTCAGCGCTTCCAGGCGAGGAGGCAACGCGGAGGCAAATCAACCATCGGACAATGGAGCCCTTGGAGCGTCCCCATTGGCCGAATATGATGGCACTTGCACGGGCCAAAACCAGGGGAGGAAAATGACGACAGCTGTGCTGGCTCAACGATTGGCCGAAAATGACGGGACCCCGAGAGACCGAAGGGGTTAAAAGAGCGACAAATCGAGGCGAGGGATATTCCTCTTCTTGCCACGGGCCGGAGCGTCCGATTTGCTGCCGGCCGTCGATCACTTTATGACTGTTCCTTACTTTGTATTATCGCTGTAAATAATGTAAATAAACCCTCCAGTTTCTCCCAAGTCCGCCTCAACGTCCCCCAACTTCCGTACCCAACGACCAGATCCAATAACTGGATGGCATCGGTGAGATAGAACATTGCAGCCTCCAAGAAGATCTAATAAGCTACAGTGTCGTGCCGATAATTAATTCTGTGCGCTATGTCGCTACAATGCACCTAATGAACCGTGTTGAGGGACCATCACAGCCTAAAACGACAAATGCATAGGCCAGCGAAAGTCGCCGTTTTGTTTTTGGTAGTGGTGCACAGTACATCACCGATGACAGTGCGTTGTGCGTGTTTTCTCTCGGCGGTCAAGATTGTTGATGCCCCTCAGTTCAGGACACAACGGAAGAGTACCTGAGGGAAACGGGACTCCGCCTGTCACCCAGCAAATTGGAACTGTTGCTGTACAGGCCCTCGAAACAGGACATGAGGAATTTGACGCCGATCGATCAAATCCCAATCAAATTACACACGAGTGACGGCCAGCCGATCCCCAGAGTGGACACTATAAGAATCCTGGGGCTGCTAATTCAGGCTAAAGGCGGTAACATGCAAACAGTCATGAAACTGATGTTCAAAACGGAGAACAAGCTCCGGCTGATCCTCAGGGTGACCAGCCGCAGGGGAGGGCTCAGAAAGAGCAATCTCATCCGACGTTACCACGCCTTCCTCATGAGTCACGTAAGTTACGTAGCCTCGGCGCTAAAATGGACCAAGAGAGACGTGGCCAAGATAGAGACACTGATGCGCAAGAGCATCAAAAGGGTGCTAGGTCTTCCGACACCTATACGCACAGAGCGGCTGGATCGGTAAGGGGACCACAACTCGCTAGCAGAAATCATCGAAGGAAAGACGAAGGCACAGATCGTGGGGCTGTCGACCACCAGGGCCGGCAGACGCATCCTATAAGAAGCAGGCATAAATGCAGAGGCAGAGTGGAACGCACGCAAGGTCGCGTTCAGCGCGGCGATCAAGGTAGAACCGCTTCCGAGAAACGTCCACCCGCAATTCAACGAGGGGCGCCGAAAGGCGAGGGCCCGAGCACTACCGCCAACTGCCCGAGACTGGCGGCATTTGTAGACGCGGCCCAGTATGGGCGCAGCGACCGGTACGCGGCCGTCTCGATACGCTGGGATGGGGCGATCATTAACGCGGCATCGGTCAAGGGGGTAACGTCCGAAGTGGCCGAACAGGCGGCAATAGTTATGGCAACGAGGGACCCCGAACGTCCTTATGTGTACACAGATTCGCGATCGGCGCCCAGAGCGAATCTGTGAGCGAAATGGAGCCCTCGGGCTCCATTTCGAGGGAAGCGGCGGCCGTCCTCGGCAACAAGGGAGCCGCGGGTCATCACATCAACAAATTGTTTCCGGCCCACATGGGGGCCGACGTGCACCCCGACTTTGCCAACGGCAACGAGCAGGCGCACGAGCACGCGCGAGGACTCACGCACCGCGGCGATCGTGGCAAGCGAAGTGGCGGGGAGGGAGGGGAGCACCGAGACCCGCTGCTCACCTTCAACAAAATAACAACGCACCATCAGCTGTCGAGGAGGGCCTTCCCGCTCCCCCACCCTAAACTCAATAGACCACGGTGGTCGATATTCAGAATGCTTCAGACAGGGCCGTTCCCCTCGAGAGGCAGACTGAGCCTTTATTCACCAGAGGCTGAGCCGCAATGTCCGGATTGTGGCGAATCATACGGCTCGCTAGCGCACATGCTCCGGCAATGCTCCGCGTTAAGCGGCACCATGTTCACTAAAGAAGAAGACTGGGAGGACGCCCTGCGAAGCGACGACCACCAGACCCAGCTCCGGGCCGTCCAGAGGGCTCACGAAAGGGCGGAGGCTCATGGGCTTCCCGTCCCAACGTGGGTGCTGCCCGCGACCCCTGCCGACCACTAAACCAAGAGTGGGTGCGGAGAGGTTCCTCAGGACTCAATAAAGTTATTTCCTCCTCCTCTCAGTTCCGCACCACCTCGCTGTTAAGTTGGGCGTGGCCCAACCGTGGTCGACGCGCACAAGCGTTACATGACTCGCATGGGGCGTGACCTATGGTTTTGATTGACAGGCGAACTCGTGCCAAACTCGTACATCGCGAAACCTCCCCCCCCCCCCCCCCGAGTTGAACTCGTGAACACGGCGGCGGCAGCAGCAGCCTGTGTCATCACATCCAACGGCAGCAAGCTTTAATATGACCGTCTGGACCCGTTCACCTACATGACCGACGTAGAGTGTCGGCGTCATTTTTACCTTTCCAAAACATGAGTGCGCTGGCTGTGTGACGAGTTAGGCGAAGTCCCTCGTCTGCGGAGACAGCGTCGCTGGAAAATTATGCTTTCCGAGCACAGACTGGTGTGACTAGGCGGCGGAGCAAAAGTTCGTGCGATCGTTTCGGCTCTCTCCGCCTTCAAGAGCTGTTCGTCCACTGCACCGCAACCCCAGGCCCGGTCCGGCGTCGTCATCGGAGTACTGGGGCACCTGCGAGCACCTGGGGTTCAACCCGGACCAACCTACCTGCGAAGGCGAAGTGTTCACATAATAAAGGAAGACTCAGAATGGATGCTGGGCTACCTTCCGGTGCAACAGGTGCCGAAAGCAGTTTTCGCAGTTACACGGTACCGCTGCACTGCACGGGCAGAGAGGCGAAGGAAGTTAATTCACCAACACGGACCAGCTCGGCCGTCCAAACGACCACCTTTCCAGGCGGCAAATCATTAGGCTCACGTACTGCGTGAGCAAAAGCATAGACATATGGCTGTTGAAGGAGATGACGGGGGACTTGTTTCCTCTATCGGAGCACGCCATCGCCGACTGGAGGAACTACCCCCGTGAGGTCGCGAGAGACGAGCTGCTGGCGCGACCTCTACTCGGTGGCCCCGGGAAGATAGCGCAAATTGACGAGTGCCTTTTTCGCGGTGTAGCAAAAGTACAATCGAGGCCGGCTAATGACGGGTGAGAACGTTTCACCGAGCCGCCAAAATTACGTCGATGTTAAAGATGGTGGTTCATGGGGGTTCGGCATGGTCTGCGTGACCAGAGGGGTGGTGCGACTTTTCAAGGTTGACAGACGAAATGCGGCGACGCTAGGCGCCATTATTGCAGCCAGTCTTCAACCGGAGACCATTGTTCATATTGACGAATTGGCCGCATGCAACTGTATCCCAAATTAAGTAGATGCTAACGGAGCTATGCCTCAATCTGCATTGAGAGTCAACCACAGCGTGAACTTTGTGGACCCCATCACGGGCGTTCACACGCAAAAAAATAGAAAGGTATTGTCAAAAAGTGAAGCGCCACCTCGTCATCGGTGGGTACAGGGTAAGTGCACCAATGCTGGAGTCCCACGTGAGATGGATGCGATGGCAGTCAACGTCCACGTGTGCTGCAAAGACCCTTTCTCGCGTTTGTTAGAAACCAGGGATCGCTTGGGCTACCCACTATAAAGACTCCTTGGGGTTGTTAGAAGCCATCGCACGGTGCTAGCCAGTATGAAGGTGCATCACAAAATAAAATAAAATAAGGCGTACTTTCCTGACCCATTGATTTCCGTCATCAATGCGTGCTTACACGCTAAGTGCGCGGCAAACCACTTCTGCGCTAGCCGATGCTCACTTCATCTCGCAGCCTTACTTTAGCGCGAGCAACGAGCGATTTGTTGGAAGACCAGTGCGAAAACCAGGCGCCCACCAATCTGTGCTCGGAAATGGGAGCGCGAGCACGTAACGAGTCGCACCAATTAAATCCAGAGGAAAGAGGAGCAACGAGCGATCTGTTGGAAGCCTAGTGCGAAGACCTAGCGCAAACCAATCTGTGCTCGGAAATGGGAGCGCGAGCACGTAACGAGTCGCACCAATTCAATCCAGAAGAAAGAGAAGGAGCAACGAGCGATCTGTTGGAAGACCAGTGTGAAAACCAGGCGCCCACCAATCTGTGCTCGGAAATGGGAGCGCGAGCACGTAACGAGTCGCACCAATTCAATCCAGAGGAAAGAGGAGCAACGAGCGATCTGTTGGAAGCCTAGTGCGAAGACCTAGCGCAAACCAATCTGTGCTCGGAAATGGGAGCGCGAGCACGTAACGAGTCGCACCAATTAAATCCAGAGGAAAGAGGAGCAACGAGCGATCTGTTGGAAGCCTAGTGCGAAGACCTAGCGCAAACCAATCTGTGCTCGGAAATGGGAGCGCGAGCACGTAACGAGTCGCACCAATTAAATCCAGAGGAAAGAGGAGCAACGAGCGATCTGTTGGAAGCCTAGTGCGAAGACCTAGCGCAAACCAATCTGTGCTCGGAAATGGGAGCGCGAGCACGTAACGAGTCGCACCAATTCAATCCAGAAGAAAGAGAAGGAGCAACGAGCGATCTGTTGGAAGACCAGTGTGAAAACCAGGCGCCCACCAATCTGTGCTCGGAAATGGGAGCGCGAGCACGCAGAGCGCCGCGCCAATCCAATCCAGAGGAAAGAGAAGGAGCAACAAGCGATCTGTTGAAAGCCTAGTGCGAAAACCAAGCACAAACCAATCTGTGCTCGGAAATGCTAGCGCAAGCACGCAGAGAGCCGCGCCAATTCAATCCAGAGGAAAAAGAAAGGAGGGCGAGCGTCCCCTCGCGGTACAACGCGAAACGTATTAGACTACAAATTAGTCTAACAGACATTCAGTGTACATCTTGTAAACTTTAAAGTGCTCATAACCCACGTTAATGTCACTAATATTATTGTACGAAATGAATTTATTTTATAACTTGCTTGTGCCTGTAATGCACTCGTCGGAACGACAAACAAATGAAAGAAGGCATGACCATGCACCGACCGTATGATCACGTGAGCCCCAGTTTGTTGACCGCCCGTATGGCAACACCCAAGAGATGATAGCCACCCAGAGTGAATTTACATCAACCAGTGAAACAGGAGGCGTGCTGACGGACAAACTTTGTCTTGTTACCATTAGTTATTTCATCTTGGGGCGTAGCCAGAGCTCTTGAAGATCCCGAATTTCGCCAAACTCGGCGCATCCTGCATAGCACCCCTGGAGGAGGAGGAGGAGGAGGAGGACAAAACATTTATTTGAAACCAGAGGCTCGTGGTTTCTTCAGATGCGGGATGCGACGGCGGTTAGTCGGCCTGAAGTCCCTGCTCCCTGGTGGCGGCCTCTGTCCACTCCGTGACCCAGGCCTGCTCATCTGGGTTGGAGCTGAGCAGTGTGGCCTCCCACTGCTGCATCGTGGTAATTTGCAAGCCCTGTGGACTACCGCGGTTACGCGTATTCGGACAGCCCCACAGTATATGGAACAGGTCGGCCCGGGGAGCTCTGCACAGCTTGCACTGCGGCGTAAAGGTTGTTGGAAAAATCTATGAATACAAAATCAGTGTTGGGAAGGAGCCCGTCTCTAGTTTCCTCCAGATGAGCTCCTGCCGTTTGCGTAATGATTCGTGAGCTGGGGGGTATATAAGTCTGCCTAGTTTATATTATTGCGTAATTTCATTATTCGTCACCATACGGTCTCGTGTCGACCACCCAAATTCCTCGGTCTTCTCATTCTCCATTCCGACTTGGGCTGGGTCGTGGGCTCGGGAGGCGAAAGCTCGAGCCTGTTGGTGGGCGGCCTCATTGCCGGGGAGTGAGGAGTGGGCTGGGGCCCAATGAATTTGGACAGTGCGATAGTTAGTGTTTTGGGCAAGGATTTTATTAGCTAGTGAGGAAATGCGCCCTTTAATATAATTGCGAATAGCGGATTTAGAGTCGCTGATAATGAAAGCGTTGGGAGTGTTGGCTATGGCCAAGGCGGTGTCCGCCTCTTCCGCCTCCTCCGGGTTAGTGGTTTTGATAGAAACTCCCGATATTGTTTGCCCTACATAGTTTATCTCCGCGACCGAAAAAGCATGGCATCCTTGAATCTCGGCCGCGTCAACGTAGGCTGCTTTATTATTAGTTGCAAATCGGGTGTGCAGGGCTTTGGCCCGCTCCACTCGTCTTTCGGTGTGATGGGTGGGGTTCATATTACGAGGTGTGGGGAGAATTTTGAAATGTGTTCTCTGAACAGGGGATATATTGGTTTTGGGGGTTATTGTAGGGGTGTAACGAATGCCGGCTTCTGAAAGAGTATAGCGACCGGCTGTAGTTCGCGACAACCTCTCATATTGCGCTGTGAGGTGGGCCTCCACCATCTCCTCTAACGTATTGTTGAGTCCTAGCGTGAGAAGCCTCTCCGTGGAGGTGCGTATCGGTAGGCCGAGAGCCACCTTATACACCCTCCGTAGAAGTATTTCTACCCTGGACTTATCAGCTTGCGTTAAGCGTAGATATGGCAAAGAATACGTAATTCTGCTCAGCACGAAAGCCTGAACAAGTCTGAGAGCTTCCGCCTCCTTCATGCCCGCGTGCCTGTTAGTAATCCTGTTTATGAGTCTTATTGTTTGTAGCGTCCCCTGCTCCAACCTGTTTAGCGTTTCAGCGTTCCGTCCTTTGTTTTGAATATAAAGCCCTAGGATCCTAATAGTAGGGACTTCTGGGATCGGATTCGCTCCCACTAAGATTGTGATCTTTGGTTGGGGGCTGCGAGCACCCCGAGTGCCGCGCTGCTCTCGAAGTAGAAGTAATTCTGATTTCTGTGGCGAGCATTCCAGTCCTCTAGGTCTGACGTAGTCCAACTATTTGCACTGCCTGCTGCAGGGTTTCTTCTAGGTGCGCGTCGTTCCCTTTGGATACCCAGAGGGTGACGTCATCAGCATAGATGATATGTTTGAGATCTGGGATCTGGGACAGTAGAGGAGGTAACCCTCTCATCGCCAGATTAAATAGAAAAGGAGACAAAACCGAACCTTGAGGCGTCCCTCGACTTCCTAAATGAATGGTGTTCGAGCGCAGATCACCAAATTTAATCTCCGCTGTCCTGTTCTGTAAAAAGTATCTGACATATGAGTAAGTGCGCGGCCCCACGCCTAGATGATGTAGCGATTGAAGAATAGCTGTATGCGTAATGTTATCGAAGGCTTTTGTCAAGTCTAACCCCAATATCGCCATAGTGCCCGCCGCAAAAATTCGATCCAGCACGTCATGCCGAATACGCAGCATGGCGTCCTGAGTCGACAGCCCCGGGCGGAACCCGATTAGGGTGGGAGAAGCAGGTTGTTGTCTTCGACAAAGTTGCGGAGTCTATTAAGAACAACATGCTCCATTAGCTTTCGTAAACATGAGGTAAGCGAAGTGGGGCGGAGGTTCTCTAAACATAAGGTTTTGCCTGGTTTGGGTATGAAAATAATCCTTGCATGTTTCCATTGCTGTGGGAGCACGCTCTTCTCCCAACATTTGTCCATGTATTCCGTTATAGCCTTAATGGAGGTATCGTCTAAATTTTGAAGAGCTTTATTGGTGATTTGATCTGCTCCTGGGGAAGATTTGGCATTTAACTGAAGCTCCGCGGCCCTCACTTCCGCCTCAAGGATGGGAGCATCCATGGTGGCGGTTTCGGGACCTGTATAGTCGGGGTGAACTTTGGACGGGTGGGAAGCTATGTATGTTTTTTGGAGGGCTTGTAATAGATCATCATTGCTGCCCTGAAATTGATGAGCTAAGCGAAGGAGCTTTTCTCGTTGAGCGGATTTACATGTGGCCGGTTCTAGAAGGTAGCGTAGGAGCTGCCAGGTACGAGAGAGGCTAAGCTGCCCTCGCATATCGTCGCAAATTTGATTCCACTGTTGGGAAGTCAGCTTTTGGGCATATGTAGCTATTTGTTGGTCCAACTCTGCTACCGTAATCCTCAGCTTCTTATTTAGTCGCTGATTGCGCCATCTGTTGTGAATGCTGCTGCGAGCCTGCCATAAATGGAGAAGATGGGAATCCACCGCCCCCAATCCGGCAGACTCGGGGACATCCTCCGTGACAGCGGAGATGTCTCCATTAGTGTCGAGGTCCATTCGTCTAGAATATCTATATGAGCTGGAGCGTTTTGGTCTCTGTATGCACGGAATCTGTTCCAGTTAGTGAGGCGGCATTTCTTGCCTACAGGTTTAGCTGGGCCTGCTTGTATCTGGGATCGGATGATGCAATGGTCACTACCTAGGGTTTCATTTAAATTTTGCCATTGCCATTGTGGAATGTTGCGAACAAAGGTTAGGTCTGGGGTGGTGTCCCTCGTTGTGCTTGTACCAATGCGAGTGGGATAGCTGTGGTCTGTAGTTAGAGTATGCCGGCGCTGTTGTGCCTGATTCCAGAGGTCTTTGCCTTTGGGAGTAGACGTTAGGTATCCCCAGCCTATGTGGGCAGCATTAAAGTCACCCACGATCAAGAGATTGCTGTGTTGCACCAGCTGGAGTGTCTTGGCGAAGAGTGTGCCAAAGCGGTGAGCACGAGATTTTAGAGGACTGTATATATTTAGGACAAAGAGACTGGGACCACCTCTTTTACGTGGAACGAGTTCTAACAAAACATATGCTATACCCATGTCCTCGTCAAAGGTGTGTTGCAATACCGGATGGTTGCGATGAACTAATACAGCTGTACTTGTGCTATACGTAGCGTTTTTTGAGCTATAAGATTTGTAGCCGGCCAGTTTCGCTTCTCCCATGACCTCTTGTAGGGCAATAATATCGGGAGCGTCTCTGCTGGCAACGAACTGTTGGGGGTTCCCTCGCTTGCGGCGGAACCCCCGGCAGTTCCATTGCCAAATCGTGTAGTTAAGGCGTTGTGTCATGAGGAGGGGGTGCGTATGGCTGCGCAGAAGAAATTGGGCAAGTGAGCGCAGCTTGGGATGGTACCTGTATAGGGCGAGGTGTTGGGGTGGCCCATGGTCGGCCGTATGGTTCAGTAGTTTTAGAAGCTTTAAATGACTGTACAGAGTCCCCCTGACGTGTAACTGCGGCGAATTGCGTGGGCATACTATCAAGCCGCGTATTTGTTGTTTGAACAAAGGTTCCACTAATCCACTAATTGCGCTAAGCTCGTTTGAAAATTGTCAAATTTGGCTTCCAACTGAGTGAGTCTAGCTTCGAAATTATTGGTGCGGTCACCTTCCATGGCCTTACGCTTAGGCGGAGGTGAGTTATCAGCCTGGCTGGATTGTGCCTGTGGGGTTTGGCTGTGAGTATCAGATTGTACCGCCGCAGGCTGAGTAAGGTTAGGTAGAACCTGGGTTTTCGGCTCCTGATTGCGTTGTAATAGCTTTAGCTGGGAGATTTCTTTTTCTTGTCGTAAAATGATTTCACTTAGCTGTGCGATTCGCACCTCCAGGGCTTGCATTTTTTTGTCCTCGACTGCAGCCTGCTTGGGAGGCCCACTAGCCCAGCTCACCTGAGTGCTCCTGGGTCGGGAGTTAGACCTCTGCCTGGTCGGCAGCGGCGGGTAGGAGAGGGAGCGGCTCCTGCTCCGTCCAGCGTCCGACTCCTGGCGCTTTTGTTCCCTGGAACGGCTGGGTCTCACTTGAGGTCCTCCCTGGTCCAGGGTTGGTTGTGTAGTAGTAGTAAACTGTGTCAGCCGTTGTTGGAGTCGGCGTCGTCGGATGATCGGAGGAGTAGTGAAACGTCGCCTAGTCTTTGGATCGTGCCATGTGCGGGCCTCCGCACACTACGCACTTCGGTTCACACTCGTGTTCCTCCAGAGGATTGTCTTGTCCACACTTTTGGCACCTCTTGACCGTAGGTGTAGGGCATATGTCCCGGTGATGGCCTATTGCCCGGCAGATGCTACAGACTTCAATTTTCTTCTTATACAGCAAGCAGCGCATAAGCGTTACTCTATACCTCACGTAGTCTCACGTAGTGGGGGACCATTGGTCCTTCGAAGACGATGATAACAGAGTTAGTGGTGCCCAGACGCCGATCGTGCAGTACTCTGGGTGTATTGTTTTGCAAGCTGCTTATGATATCTGCTTGCGTGTCATACCCGGGGATGCCATGTAGAACCCCTTTAGCTGAATCATCTGGAGCAGTGACGTAGGGGCTTAGTTGGTAGAGTTTTCCGCCAAGCGGCAGCTCTGTCAGTTTGCTGTAGGCTTCTGCACGTCCTTCGTCCGGTATTGAAACCAGGACAAGGTTCTGTGCTCGGTTCACCTGAACCACATCCGTGATAGTCGTGGCATCCGGGAAACGTTGAGTTTTTCTGATACTGTCGGCGACTTCGGCTTCACTCCAAACGCTAAGATATAGTCCGTCACGAGGACGAACGACGATTTTGTAGTCATTGGCAGGCATCCGCGGTGGGGATGCGCGCCGACGCGGCCTGCGCTGCTCAGCTGTGTGAGACGCTTCGCTCTTTCCGACGTTGTTCTTTTGCGACGCTGTTTGCGACGCGCCGGCCTCCTTAGTTGTTGTACTTGCCTCTGTAGAAGCTCCAGCGGCAACCTTCGTCGTAGTTTTTCCACGTCCAAGGACCTTATGGGCATGCATCCAGCCAGGTTAATCAAATTCTTCAGGGGAAAGCTCGGTCCCCTCCACTTCCAAATCCATGTTGGCGGAGCGGTGGTCGGCGTCGGCAGCTTAATCGGCAAAGCCGGTGCTAGGCTTAGCACGGCTGCCGGTGAGCCTGTCTTCTAAGGTGCTACTTCACGAAGAACAACACCTGGGTTTGCTGAAAAAACGGGTCCTCCGGGTGCCGAACGAATTCCGGCGTCAACAGTGAAGGTTTGGTGCTCGATACTTGGCAATAGCCGGTCGCAGGAGTTCGAAAGACGCGGCGCCCATGCGCAGCGCGTTCGCTCGGCGTGGCCCCCTCAGAACCCCTGGACATCGCTATTCCGAGTCGCTATTCCTCTATTCCGAGTCGCTATTAAGTATAATACAGCGAATTAACAACACAACAATTATTCAGGGGCGCATCACGTGTAGCATGGGATGAAGACGAGGGGAGGGGGCGGCTCACGCACGCTCACTTTTGTAAGCATCGGCTCGTGTCAGAGGAGTCCCGGGCCCGCAGGGGCCCGTTTGAATCCGCCAGTACCACCAGTAAAGCTCCTTTTTACAAGAATACTCAAGAAATAGGAAGTGTAAAACTAGCCACAGAAAAAAATTCATCAGCCCTTCACCTGTCGAGGAAATGGGGGTAAGCGAAGCTTGTTGGCAAGACAACGCTGTCGCAGGCGTTCCGCTTCACTTGCCCTAAACACAGGGTCCGCGGCTCTTCGCTGACGTTTTGCCTGGGCTTCGGAAGCTCTCACGCTAGAATCGGCACGTCGATGATGAGCGCTTTCCCGAGCGAGTTCGCGGCGCCGTTGCTCAAACGCAGCCTGCTCCTCGGCGGAACAACCACACGGTAGCCGAGACTGATCTGAGGCGAGGGAAGCCCGGCGGAGCGCGCGCCAACTCCCTTTCCTTCCCTTTCCCTCCAAGTGACATACCAAATGACACTGATTGGCCGCGCGCGTCACGTGGTCCGGCGCCGGCGCAACGTTTCCTACTCTGGGAGCACCTAGCTTTACCGTGACACCACGACCACCACCGCCACTTTTGAGGGAATACAATCTTCACAGGAAAAAAAATATGGCAGAACTCATCTCACCATGACCGTCAACGGTAAAGCGAATAGAACTCCAGCAATGTAGCGACAGACCATATTCCCGAAGTCCCTTTTATACCGCGGCGGCCGCATTTCGATAGCGGCGAAATGAAAAAAACGCCCGTGTGCTTGCGTTGTAGTGCACGTTAAAGAACCCCAGGTGGTCAAAATTAATCCGGAGTCCTCCACTACGGCGTGTCTCATAATCAGAACTGGTTTTGGCACGTAAAACCCCGGAAAGACGAATATTTACCTCCTGAGACCCCGCCAAGAGGATTTGTCCAATATATTGGACACTAAGTAATGAGGCAGTACTCCTATGCCAAGCCTTTCATCCTCATAAAACCCCGCTGTACGATGTATTGGACACTTGCTGGAGCAATCTATGCCGCATGGATGAAAATACATCATTCAAATTCCCGCCAAAACAGTTCCAGAATGGCGACGTTTAGCGGCACGGTGTTTTATGGCACCTGCCGGAGAAGTACTGTTTATCGTATTTCTTCCAACTTTCAGGGCATATCTTTGATTTTATAATAAAGTTAATACAACAGCGAACGCACAGGATACGACCTTTACACTGTTCACACGCTTACTTTTACCTACGCTGCCTCTGATTTCGCGTGTCTTTTACGTTGGACACTCAATAACCCAGTTCTTGAGGCTGCGCTTTTGGGATGGCCTTGTTATGAACAGCAGACGACTACTGTTGGTATTTATCGGCTGTTGGAGGAAATGACATCTGCTTTTTTTTGTACGCGACCGGCCTCGCGTGTCTGATGAGACGGCTGACGCGATTTTTCGAATTGCCGAAAGGAACACGTCAGACATTGAGCTTTCAATGTTCGATGCCTGTTTCAAGTATTGTGGTGGCGTCGTCTGCTACACTGGGTGGCGCATAGACGCCAATGGGAAAACGGTTCGCAGGAATGCGCGTGCCACGCAGAATACAGTGCATGGACACGAGGGAGAAAAAGAAATCTGCAAACTAGCTGAGACATTGTCTCTCTGTCTCAAGGCTTGTCCTTCCCCGACGACGAAGCCTGCTCTTTCTTCCGAAAAGGCTCTCGCCTTTACAGTGCAATCGTGAGCAGCAAACTGGCCTTTTTGTGGTTATCCTTCCTGTCATTCCTTTGTTGTTCTAATTCGATTAGCATTCTAAGGATACTTTACGCACTTTGTGGCGTCTGTCTGCAAGACCATTTCCTGCCAACTCGGGTCGCTGGGTAGTCCATGTGGTCTAATGGGTAGAGCATTGGGCTGCAACGCTGAGGGAACCCAGTTCGAAACCAACTGGTGGACCAACTTGGCTCACGGGGTATGTGACACTGGGCATGTGCTGCTCTTCAACAGTGTTGCCGTTTTACTGATTTTACCTTTCGAGTTATTAAAACATTTGTCCACACGAGTATGAGCACAATATCTGCGGTACATCATTATATGCATGCTGGGTGAAAAAAAGACCGGGTAGAATGCCAGTGTCCGATATATTTGACATCACGCTGAGCTGAAACTATCAAGCATATTCAAAAATATTTAACGCTTTCCACCTTCATAACCTTACTGACTTATGCTGAAAGTTTAAGAAAAAAAGCGGGCAAGTTTGCACTCGGTCGTGCAAAGCTTAGGCACAGCGAAACTACAGATCCTCAAGTCTTACTGGCAGCTACTGCTAGGTATTAAATTGGTTGCCCCCTGCTAGGTCTTAACTTGGTTTAACTTAATTACGCATGTAGGAAGGTATTGACACGTACACATGTTTATCTTTCACCGGTGGCCGCTTTCAACATTGGCTGACAAATGTTAAACGTTATCGCTCGGCGCAGGACGCGCCTGCATTGGAAGCTTCTCGGACGTTATCAATGCTTCTATCCGTCGTCTGTGGTCACCGACGCCCATGTAATCTGATTGTATGAGCGACGCGAATTGTCTAGAACTTTCTGGAAGACACGCGGGCATCAGGGATTAATCTCGAACCTTCGATGACTCAGGTATAAAAGCCGACGCGTTTCGCCGCTGATCAGTTTTTCGACGATCGCCGACTGTGTTCGCCGCTATCGTTGTGCTTTGAGTGTAGCTTGCTTTTGTGGGCACAGGTTCGCCCAATAAACAACCAGTTTCGTCATAGACAGTTTTGTGACTGTTTTCTCTCTACCGTCACTACTACGTGACATCTGGTGGAGGTGCTAGTTCGTTCATGCACCGAACGCCCCCGCAAAGCCGCGACCCAAGCCCGAAACCGGAGAACGAGACCAACGTCGCCAAGGACCAGCGAGCTAGCCGTAGGCAGCAAGGACTTGTGCCGGAGTTCGGACTTCTTCCCGAAAAGACCACTGCAATCAAGGCCAAGTCAACGACCAAAATGGCAGCACCAGCGTCCCCCATCCTGCTGCAGCAACCTCGGGAGCCACCGACTTTTCGTGGATCATCGGCTGAAGACCCTGAAACCTGGCTGGAGACATACGAGAGGACCGCGACGTTCAACAAATGGAGCGACGACGACAAGCTGCGCCATGTGTATTTTTCATTAGATGATGCTGCTCGGACCTGGTTTGAGAACAGAGAGACCACCCTGGTGACGTGGGACCTATTTCGTGAGAACTTCATGAGGACTTTCACGAATGTCGTGCGAAAAGAAAGGGCCGAAGTTTTATTAGAAACCAGAGTGCAATTGCCGAACGAGAACATCGCAATCTTCACGGAGGAGATGACTCGCCTCTTCCGCCACGCCGACCCCGATATGTCAGAGGAAAAGAAAGTTCGGTTCTTGATGCGGGGCGTCAAAGAGCATCTATTCACTGGATTGATGCGCAACCCGCCCAAGACTGTGGCAGAATTTGTTTCGGAGGCCACAACCATCGAGAAGACCCTTGAAATGCGAGCCAGGCAATACAACCGCCGTGCACTGACAAACTACGCCGAAGCTCAAGCTCTAGGCGCCGACGACCTGCACGAGACGATCAGAGCGGTTGTACGGGAAGAACTACAGAAATTATTCCCAAGATCGCATCCTCAGGTGACTTCAATCGCTGACATAGTTAAAGAAGAGGTTCAGCGATCACTAGAAGTGCCAGAAGTTCCGGTATCGCCTCAACCACAGCCGCAAGCGATGACCTACGCCGCCGTCGCCCGTCGTCAAGGCCCCCCTCCGCGCTCGCGCCAGGGCCCCGTAACGCCGCAGTTCCGTCGTCCACCGCCGCCGCCGCCAGCACGCCCGCCCGTCGCCCAGCGCAGCTCCCAGCGGAAGACGGACATTTGGCGCGCCCCCGACCACCGCCCGCTCTGCTATCACTGCGGGGAAGCCGGCCATGTCTACCGCCGATGCCCATACCGCGAGATGGGCCTACGAGGGTTCGCCGTCAACGCGCCACGTCCACAGCTTGGCGAGCGACCACGTGACATCGCCGACTACCTTGCCGGAGCCCAGTGGCAACCACGACGGCCCTCACGCTCGCCGTCACCAGGCCGCTACATCTCGCCGCATCGCCGCCTGTATGCCGGCCCAACCCGGGGCCGATCTCCCAGCCCATACCCGGGAAACTAAAAGCAGCAACCGATGGAGGTGCGGTTGCTGTACGACGCAATGCCGAAGATCCTCCGCCGCCGACGACGACGACGATTCGCGAATCACCACGACGAGGTATCAGCACACCGCCTGGCAAGAGCCCTAACGACAACACTTCGCCGCCGAAAGAAGACCTACCGACGCGACGTAGCAGCAGCGGAGCAAGCCGACGCAGCCGTGATCCGACGCCACGACTTAACCGCAACGCCAGACGACGGTCTACCGATTTAGACGTGCTAATCGATGGTCATCACGTCACTGCTCTCGTCGACACTGGAGCCGACTATTCCGTCTTCAGTGGCCCGTTCGCCGCCAAGTTGAAGAAGGTGAAGACTGCCTGGCAAGGACCCGATATCCGTACAGCGGGAGGCCACCTAATAACGCCGGCTTGAATCTGCACAGCACGAGTCACGGTGAACAACCGCACTTACCCGGCGAGCTTCGTAATCCTGCAGCACTGCTCCAGGGACGTCATCCTAGGCATGGACTTTCTACACCAACATGGTGCAGTCATCGACTTAAAGTCCAAGTCGATAACGCTTTCAACACACAAAGCGATACCGCCGGATACATGCATCAGTTACCATGCCTTGAATGTGCTTGAAGAACAAGTCACCGTTCCGCCTCACTCCAGCGTAATGATTTCCGTCGGTACGGAAGTGCCTGCAGACATGGAGGGCGTCATCCAGGGCGATCATCACTTACTGCTGTACCGTGAAATTTGCGTCGCTAGAGGCATAGCTGAGCTACGTGCAGGGAAAGCAACGGTGATGCTCACGAACTTCAGCCCCGAATACAAGCACATTAACAAAGGCACCACGGTTGCCTACATCGACGAAATAGTACAAGCCAGCAGTGCTTTCGCCTTCACGGATTCCAGTGCACCACCAACGACGACTATAATACCTGAAGCAACTTTCAACGTTAATCAGAACCTTCCCAGGCATAAGAAAGAACAACTAAAAGCTCTGCTCCTGCAATACAAGGATTGCTTCTCGTCGTCGTCAAAAGTTCGACAAACCCCTGTCGCCAAGCACCGAATCATAACCGACGAAAATGTCCGCCCACTGCGTCAGAGCCCGTACCGAGTTTCGGCACGCGAACGCGAGGCCATAAGGCAACAAGTCGACGAAATGCTACGCGACGACATCATCCAGCCGTCCAAGAGTCCGTGGGCGTCCCCCGTGGTGTTAGTGAAGAAGAAGGATGGAACCCTACGTTTCTGCGTCGATTATCGTCGCCTCAACAAGGTCACGAAGAAGGACGTATACCCCCTTCCACGGATTGACGACGCCTTGGATCGACTATACAACGCAAAGTATTTTTCGTCGATGGACCTCAAAACCGGCTACTGGCAAATCGAAGTCGACGAGAGGGACCGGGAGAAGACGGCCTTTATAACACCAGACGGACTGTTCGAGTTCAAGGTCATGCCGTTTGGTCTTTGCTCGGCACCTGCGACTTTCCAACGCGTCATGGATACAGTACTGGCAGGCTTGAAGTGGCAGACTTGCCTCGTCTATTTGGACGACGTCGTTGTGTTTGCCTCAAGCTTCGAAGAACACCTGCGGCGCCTTGAAACAGTTCTTCAAGCAATCAAAACCTCCGGACTCACGTTAAAGCCAGAAAAGTGCCGCTTCGCATATGAGGAGCTCTTGTTTTTAGGCCACGTCATCAACAAGTCTGGAGTGCGCCCCGACCCTCAGAAAACTGCGGCCATCTCCAACTTTCCTCTGCCCGCTGACAAGAAGGCAGTGCGTAGATTTCTGGGACTGTGCGCCTATTACAGGCGCTTCGTCAAGGATTTTTCACGGATCGCCGAGCCACTGACGTACCTCACGAAGGCCGACGTCGAGTTCAAGTGGGAGATGCCGCAAATCGAAGCATTTGAAGAACTGAAGCGACGCCTACAATCGCCGCCCATCCTTGCGCATTTCGACGAAAATGCCGATACCGAAGTCCACACCGACGCAAGCGGCGTAGGACTCGGCGCCGTGCTTGTGCAGAGGACTGATGGACTAGAAAGGGTTGTAAGTTACGCTAGCCGGTCGCTATCGAAGGCGGAAGCAAATTATTCCACAACAGAAAAGGAGTGCCTCGCCATCATCTGGGCTACATCAAAGTTTCGCCCCTACCTCTATGGCAGGCCCTTTAAAGTTGTGAGCGACCACCACGCCTTGTGTTGGCTAGCTAACTTGAAGGATCCTTCAGGTCGCCTCGCACGATGGAGTCTGAGACTTCAAGAATTCGACATCACCGTCGTTTACAAGTCCGAGCGAAAGCACTCTGACGCCGACTGCTTGTCTCGCGCCCCCGTCGAACCGCCGCCACAGGATGACCAGGATGACGACACTTTCTTGGGACCCATCAGTGCCGACGAATTCGCCGAACAACAGCGAGCCGACCCGGAACTAAGGAACCTTGTAGATTACCTGGAAGGCAAGACCGTCACTGTGCCGATGGTGTTCAGGCGAGGATTGGCGTCGTTTATCTTGCAAAACGACATTCTCCTAAAGAAGAACTTCTCGCCTCTCCGAGCCAACTACCTCCTCGTGGTACCCTCAGCATTGCGTCCAGAGGTTCTGCAAGCTCTCCATGACGACCCAACGGCTGGACACCTCGGTTTTTCCCGCACGCTCGCAAGGATACAAGAAAAATACTACTGGCCTCGCCTCTCTGCCGACGTCGCCCATTACGTAAGGACATGCCGAGACTGTCAGCGACGCAAAACACAGCCGACAAGGCCAGCCGGACTTCTACAGCCGATCGAGCCACCTCGCCGACCGTTCCAGCAGATTGGGATGGACTTACTGGGGCCTTTTCCGACGTCGACGTCCGGGAATAAATGGATCGTCGTAGCTACGGACTACCTCACCCGCTACGCCGAAACAAAAGCCTTGCCCAAAGGCAGTGCTGCCGAGGTAGCCCGATTCTTCGTTGAGAACATCCTCCTGCGTCACGGTGCCCCAGAAGTCCTCATCACCGACAGAGGTACTGCCTTTACGGCAGAACTAACTCAAGCCATCCTGCGATACAGCCACACAAGCCATCGCCGGACCACCGCCTACCACCCGCAGACGAATGGCCTCACCGAGCGCCTAAATAAGACCATCGCCGACATGCTGGCAATGTACGTCGACGTCGAACACAAGACGTGGGATGCCATCCTTCCGTACGTGACCTTCGCATACAACACGGCCGTGCAAGAAACGACGCACATGGCGCCGTTCAACCTGGTCTACGGAAGGAACCCGGCAACGACGCTTGACGCCATGCTACCGGACGTCACCGACGAAGAAAATCTCGACGTTGCCACCTATTTGCAGCGTGCCGAAGAAGGTCGACAGCTCGCCCGCCTGCGCATCAAGAACCAGCAGAGGACCGACAGCCGACACTACAACCTTCGACGACGCTACGTCGAGTACCAGCCCGGTGACCGTGTTTGGGTCTGGACTCCGATACGCCGACGGGGACTTAGCGAGAAGCTGTTACGTCGCTATTTCGGACCATATAAGATCACCCGACGTATTGGCGCACTGGACTATGAGGTCGTGCCAGACGGCATTTCGCAATCACAGCGGCGCCGGGCACGACCTGAAGTCATCCACGTGGTGCGTCTTAAGCCTTTCTACGCCCGCTGACAAACTTAGGTACTTTGTTACTTTGTTATTGTTTTTTGTTATTTTGTTTATTACGCATGGTTTTGTTTTCGCTTTCGTGTTTGTTTGTAGCATCGGGACGATGCTTTTTAAGGGGAGGGTATTGACACGTACACATGTTTATCTTTCACCGGTGGCCGCTTTCAACATTGGCTGACAAATGTTAAACGTTATCGCTCGGCGCAGGACGCGCCTGCATTGGAAGCTTCTCGGACGTTATCAATGCTTCTATCCGTCGTCTGTGGTCACCGACGCCCATGTAATCTGATTGTATGAGCGACGCGAATTGTCTAGAACTTTCTGGAAGACACGCGGGCATCAGGGATTAATCTCGAACCTTCGATGACTCAGGTATAAAAGCCGACGCGTTTCGCCGCTGATCAGATTTTCGACGATCGCCGACTGTGTTCGCCGCTATCGTTGTGCTTTGAGTGTAGCTTGCTTTTGTGGGCACAGGTTCGCCCAATAAACAACCAGTTTCGTCATAGACAGTTTTGTGACTGTTTTCTCTCTACCGTCACTACTACGTGACAGTATTCTCGAGCGATCATTTTTGGAGGTACCTTTTCTTTCGCGACATTTTGCGTCACAAGCGCTGGACGCGTCAGCGCCTACGAGCGACAGCGTTTCTGGCATACTGCAAACGCAGGCAGGCTAACCAAGGCTGGCACACTGCCAAGAACGCTGTTGCTTGCCGTCACCAAACGCGTTGGAGGCTAGCCGCTCGATATCAATCGGCCAGCTTCGCTGTCTTGAGCTTTGCGCGGCCTAGTGCAAGCGTTCGCCTTTTAAATGCGAAGCATTTCTTGGCGAACATTTGCTACTTTGACAGTATCTATCTATCTATCTATCTATCTATCTATCTAGCCTGCGTCTTTGTACTCCCAAGGTCATTTCGTTAACTTGGCATGTACCAAACTTGGCATACTATGACAAGAGCTTATGAAGAATAGAAATGATATGTCATGAGATGAATGTCATGAGATGTGTGTCATGTAGGTCATGAAACAGCCGGCTACGTCTTGGTGCCCTCATGGTCGTTTCATTAACTCGGTAGGTACCAAAGCTGGCATAGTGTGACAGGAGTGTATGACGGTCTTTAATGATAGGTCATGATATAAATGTGATGTCATGAAATGCGTGTCATGTAGGTCATGACAATGACTCGGAAAAAGGATTAACACTCAAATGCCACTAAAATGGGTTCTGACGTAGGTACTAAGCGAAGGAAACACTAAAGTATGCTGGTAGAAGTCATAGTCATGACCATGACCCAGCAAAAATGACAATGACTCAGCGAAAAAAGATTAACACTCAAAAACCACTGAAATGGGTTCTGAGGTAAGTACTAAGTGAAGGAAACACTAAAGGATGATAGTAGAAGTCAGAGCCATGTGCATACGCCCGTGTGCTTGCATTGCAGTGCACGTTAACGAACCCCAGGTGGTCAAAATTATTCCGGAGCCCTCCACTACGGCGTGCCTCATATTCAGAACTGGTTTTGGCACGTAAAACCCCAGAAAGAAGAAAGAAGAATAGTCGTGAGCATGACTCAGCAAAAATGACAATGACTAAGCGAAATAAAAATAACACAAAAACCACTGCAATGGGTTCAGGCGTGGCCACTAAGTGAAGGAAACACTACGGGATGATGGTAGAAGTCATAGTCATGACCATGACTCAGCAAAAAAATATTAACGCTCAAAAACCAATGGAATGGGTTCGAATTTCGTACTAAGAGAAGGAAAATTCTAAAGGTTTAGGGCCGAACTCATAGTCATGACCATGACTCAACACTTAAACATGAATCTGCCGGCTTTTTGTGCTTGTCTGTATATGTGTTTGTGCGTTGAAACGTTCCAGACAACAAAAATACGCTTCGTGTGTTCTGATGTTTTCGTGTTCACATATCAATTCATCTAAGATTTTGGAGTATTGGGAATAACGCAAAATATAACTCCGAATTGCGGAGAATTGGGGATTTGCGAGAAATAAACTCTGATAAACTCCGAAAGATACCCTCCGAATTTCAAGAAAAATAAACTCCGAAAACATGGAGCCCTAGCTGTAATCACGATTGAATGATGTCAGTATGACTGCAGTACATTGACGAAGAAAGGTCGATGTTGATGGAACGTAGAAGGCAATATGACGACGATGGCATGAGAACCATGGTCTGAAGTTAGTAAACTGATGACAAATTACAAAAAACTCGGCGGTAATACAATGGTGAACTCGTCGGTAATGCAGTTCCACTCAATAACGTGAAAGCTGGGGCAGTTCGGAGCAGTGATTCGTCGGTGTTCCCCATGTGTTTTCCATAGGTTCATCTTGTTTTATCCTGTGTAAACTTGTGTTTAGCAATCCATCTTCCGTTTTGACACTTGTGCTATGGCACAACTGGTGGGAAAGCGCCACGCACATGGAGCCAAATCACCACGCACGTGGATCCAAAGTCTTTGCTGATGATAGTTAGAAACAGTTTTAGCGAATTTCTGTTAATTAATGCGCCTAATGATTGTCCTGTCTTTTAAATATTTATTGATCATGGTAGCTTATATTGAACCGGTTTTGATCAATTTTGCACTTGTTTTTGAGCGTGTTCACGCGACAGACGCTGACAGCCCGGGAATGCGTCGCACTTGAAATTCCGATGATGAAGTGACGACGATGGCATCACGAGCCCGAAGTAGTGTTGTTTGGACCGCTGGGTCGGACGACGACAGCATCATCAGCCTATATTTTATGTCCACGACAGCATGACGAGATCACGAAACCGCCGGATACATCCTCGCGCCGGACTCTTCGCGACTCCAGCAATTCATGAGACACCTAGCGGCGAGCGCCGGAAACCTCGTACGGAGGTCGGAGCGTCGGAGCAGACGCTCCGTCCGTAGCCTTCGCACTGCGATCGGGTGCGCGCTACCATCTACGAAACTTGGAATTATACTGCGTTTTGCAGTTTTGCGGCGCCGAAGAGCCACATGGATTGCGAATCTTATCACAGCAAAGCTGCGACAACGACAATTGTTATGTTCTCAACATCTTGCTCGAGAAAGTTTTCATTTTTTTTCAGGCGAGGGTCGGTTTGTTGTTTGTGTGAAGAGAATGCGATACTGTTGCTTGTACTATGTTTGCAGTAAAGCGCTACAGCGAACTTCAGGAAGTTTGCGTTGAGGTTGTTACTGCCATCGTGATAACGTTCGGCGTATGCGTGCTGCAACATGCAGTTTCATGTGATAGCCGGCATGGCAATGCAGTTTATGATGCAAACGTCGCCGTGGTACTCAAGCTTTCCTTCATTAAAGCTGTTATATCGGATACATGCCTAGTTTTCTTCTTACTGATTTCATGCTGCGTCCATATTCTACGGCTTCCTCAAATTTTCCCACGTTATAACTTCGAATATCCCTTACTTTCTTCTTGTTGATCAGTTTTGACAGTTCAGCAAATTCTATCTGATCTCTTGAGTTGGACACTTTCGTGTTTTGTCGTTTCTTTATTAGGTCCTTTGTTTCTTGTGAGAGCTTCCCTACAGGTTGCTTTGTTGCCTTACCTCCCACTTCAATTGCTGCTTCTGAGATCAGCCTAGTTACGGTTTCATTCATTAGCTCTATGTTATCTTCATTTTCCTGTTCTAAAGCTGCATATTTGTTTGCGAGCACCAGCCTGAATTGGTCTGCTTTCACCCTTACTGCGTCTAGGTTGGCCTGTTTCCTCTTGACTAATTTCACTCTTTCTCTCTTCAAATTGAGAGAAATCCTAGACCTCACTAACCTATGGTCACTGCACTTTACCTTACCTAACACTTCTACATTCTGCACTATGCTTGGATCGGCAGAGAGTATGAAATCTATTTCATTCCTTGTTTCTCCATTAGGGCTTTTCCAGGTCCACTTCCTGTTGGTGCGCTTCCTGAAGAATGTATTCATTATTCGGAGCCTATTCCTTTCCGCGAATTCCACCAACATCTCTCCTCTTGCATTCCTAGAATCGATGCCGTAGTTTCCAATTGCTTGTTCGCCAACCTGCTTTTTGCCCACTTTTGCATTGAAGTCGCCCATGACTACAGTATACTGAGTTTGCACCTTTCTCATTGCTAATTCCACATCTTCATAAAACTGTTCTGTCTCCTCATCATCGTGACTGGAAGTTGGGGCGTAGGCTTGTACTACCTTCATTTTGTACCTCCTATTCAGCTTTATTATGACGACTGCTACCCTCTCACTAATGCTGTAAAATTCATCAATGTAGCCCGCTACGTTGTTATGAACTAGAAATCCTACCCCGGATTCTCTCTTATCTGGAAGACCTCTGTAGCAGAGGACGTGGCCGTTAGCCAGCACTGTGTAAGCTTCACCAGTTCTTCTAACCTCACTAAGGCCAATAATATCCCAGACAATGCCTGATAATTCCTCAAATTGTCCTGCTAAGCTAGCTTCACTCGAGAGGGTGCGCGTGTTGAACGTTGCCAGGTTCAGTTTCCATTGGCGGCCTGTCCGGACCCAGAGATTCTTAGCACCCTCTGCCACGTCGCAGGTCTTACCGCCGCATTGGTCAGGTGCTCCGCTGCCACTGGGGACTGAGGGCCATGAGGTCAACCAAGAGAACAGGCTGGTTTCAGGAAGGGATATTCTACGATGGACCATATCCATGCCACCAATCAGGTAATTGAGAAATCTGCGGAGTACAATCAACCTCTGTATATGGCTTTCATAGATTATGAAAAGGCATTCGATTCAGTAGAGATACCAGCAGTCATAGAGGCATTGCGTAATCAAGGAGTAGAGGAGGCATACGTGAATATCTTAGCAAATATCTACAAGGATTCCACAGCTACCTTGGTTCTCCACAAGA
>NW_023606067.1:0-15985 GCF_013339745.2 Dermacentor silvarum
AAGGAATTTTCAAAGTTGACGTGACTTAAATGAATCAGAGAGAGTGATGGTCAACAATTATATTACTACGAGAAGCTCAACGAAATTCGCCAAATGCGTCTTCTCTGACCTAGTGAGTACCACATGCGTGATTATTGACACGTTACACATGTTTATCTTCACCGGTGGCCGATTTCACCGGCTAACAAATGTTAAACGTAATTCGCTCGGCGCAGGACGCCGCTGTTCGGAAGTTTCTAGAACGTTATCGAGCTTCTTTCCATTGCCTGTTTTCACCGACGCTTTGTTATCTGATTGCATGACTGACGCGAATTGTCTAGAACTTTCTGGAAGACCGCGGGCATCAGGGATTAATCTAGAACCTTCGATGACTCAGGTATAAAAGCCGACGCGTTCGCCGCTGATCAGATTTTCGACAATCGCCGACTGTGTTCGCCGCTATCGTTGTGCTTTAAGTGTACCTTGATTTTGTGGGCACAGGTCGCCCAATAAACAACCAGTTTCGTCGTACACAGTTTTACGACTGTTTTCTTCAGCGTCAACTACTACGTGACATCTGGTGGAGGTGCTAGTGCGTTCATGCAGCGAACGCCCCCGCAAAGCCGCGATCCAAGCCGAAACCGGAGGACAACGCCAACGTCACCAAGGACCAGCGAGCTAGCCGTAGGCAGCAAGGACTTCTGCGGAGTACGGACTTCTTCCCGAGAAGACCACAGCGATCAAGGCCAAGTCAACGACCCAATGGCAGCCCCAGCGTCCCCCATCCTGCTGCAACAACCTCGGGAGCCCCCGACCTTCCGTGGATCATCGGCTGAAGACCCTGAAAAGGCTGGAGACACCGCGGACGTTCACAAATGGAGCGACGACGACAAGCTACGCCATGTCTATTTTTCGTTGGATGACGCTGCTCGGACCTGGTTTGAGAAACAGAGAGACCACCCTGGTTACCTGGGACCTTCTCGTGAAAACTTCGTGAGGACCTTCACGAGTGTCGTACGAAAGGAGAGGGCAGAGGTTCTCTTAGAAACCAGAGTGCAATTGCCGAACGAGAACATCGCGATCTTCACGGAGGAGATGACTCGCCTCTTCCGCCACGCCGACCCCGACAATGTCTGAAGAAAAGAAAGTTCGGTTCTTGATGCGGGGTGTCAAAGACCAACTATTCGCCGGATTGATGCGCAACCCGCCCAAGACTGTCGCCGAATTTCTTTCCGAGGCTACAACGATCGAGAAGACGCTTGAAATGCGCGTCAGGCAATACAACCGCCGTGCCCTGACCAACTACGCCGACGCTCAAGCGCTAGGCGCCGACGACTTGCGCGAGACCATCAGAGTGGTCGTTCGCGAGGAGCTGCATAAGCTCTTTCCCAGGTCGCAGCCTCACGTGGCATCTATCGCCGACGTCGTCAAAGACGAAGTTCAGCGCTCACTTGGAGTTCCCGATGTGCAGCCACAATCGCTGCAACCCCAGCCGGAAGCGCTGACCTACGCCGCCGTCGCCCGTCGTCAAGGCCCCCCTCCGCGCTCGCGCCAGGGCCCCGTAACGCCGCAGTTCCGTCGTCCACCGCCGCCGCCACCAGCACGCCCGCCCGTCGCCCAGCGCAGCTACCAGAGGAAGACGGACATTTGGCGCGCCCCCGACCACCGCCCGCTCTGCTATCACTGCGGGGAAGCCGGCCATGTCTACCGCCGATGCCCATACCGCGAAATGGGTCTACGAGGGTTCCCCGTCAACGCGCCGCGTCCCGATCGAGGTGAACGACCGCGCGACATCGCCGACTACCTCGCCGGAGCCCAGTGGCAACCACGACGATCCTCACGCTCGCCGTCACCAGGCCGCTACATCTCGCTGCATCGCCATCAGTACAACGGTCCCACCCGGGGCCGATCTCCCAGCCCTTACCCGGGAAACTAAAGGCAGCAACCGATGGAGGTGCGGTTGCTGTACGACGCAATGCCGAAGATCCTCCGACGCCGCCGACGACGACGATTCGCGATTCATCACTACGAGATATCAGCACGCCGCCTAGCAACAGCCTTGACAGCACTTCGCCGCCGAAAGAAGACCTTCCGACGCGACGTAGCAGCAGCAGAGCAAGCCGACGCAGGCGTGATCCGACGCCACGAATTAACCGCAACGCCAGACGTCGGTCTACCGATATCGACGTGCTCATCGATGGCCATAACGTCACCGCTCTCGTCGACACTGGCGCCGACTATTCCGTCTTCAGTGGCGCGTTCGCCGCCAAGTTAAAGCAGGTGAAGACGGCCTGGCAAGGACCCGATATCCGGACAGCGGGAGGCCACCTAATAACGCCGACTGGAATCTGCACAGCGCGAGTCACGGTAAACAACCGCACTTACCCGGCGAGCTTCGTAATCCTGCCGCACTGCTCCAGGGACGTCATCCTAGGCATGGACTTTCTAAACCAACATGGTGCAGTCATCGACTTAAGGTCCAAGTCGATAACGCTTTCAACACACAAAGCGATACCGCCGGATGCAAGCATCAGTTACCATGCCTTGAATGTGCTTGAAGAACAAGTCACCGTTCCGCCTCGCTCAAGCGTAATGATTTCCGTCGGTACCGAAGTGTCTGCAGACATGGAGGGCATCATCGAGGGCGATCATCACTTACGCTCGACCGTGAAATTTGCGTCGCTAGAGGCATAGGTGAACTACGCGAAGGGAAAGCAAGAGTGATGCTCACGTACTTCAGCCACGAATATAAGCACATTAACAAAGGCACCACGGTCGCCTACATCGACGAAATATTACAAGCCAGCAGTGCTTTCACCTTCACGGATTCTAGTGCACCTTCAACGACGACTGTAGTACCTGAACCAACTTTCGACGTCAATCAGAACCTTCCCAATCATAAGAAAGAACAGCTAAAAGCTCTGCTCCTGCAATACAAGGACTGCTTCTCGTCGTCATCAAAAGTTCGACAAACCCCCGTCGCCAAGCACCGCATTATAACCGACGAATATGTCCGCCCACTCCGTCAGAGCCCGTACCGAGTTTCGGCAAGCGAACGCGAGGCCATAAGGCAACAAGTCGACGAAATGCTACGCGACGACATCATCCATCCGTGCAAGAGTCCGTGGGCGTCCCCCGTGGTGTTAGTGAAGAAGAAGGATGGAACCCTACGTTTTCTGCCGTCGATTATCGTCGCCTCAACAGATCACGAAGAAAGGACGTATACCCCCTCCCACGGATTGACGACAACCTTGGATCGACTCTACAACGCAAAGTAATTTTTCGTCGATGGACCTCAAAACCGGCTACGTGGCAAATCGAAGTCGACGAAGGGACCGTAGAAGACTGCCTTTTATAACACCATACGGACTGTTCGAGTTCAAGGTCATGCCGTTTGGTCTTTGCTCGGCACCTGCGACTTTCCAACGCGTCATGGATACAGTACTGGCCGGCTTGAATTGGCAGACTTGCCTCGTCTATTTGGACGACGTCGTTGTGTTTGCCTCAAGCTTCAAGGAACACCTCCGGCGCCTTGAAACAGTTCTTCAAGCAATCAAGACCTCCGGAGTCACGTTGAAGCCAGAAAAGTGCCGCTTCGCATATGAGGAGCTCTTGTTTTGGGCCACGTCATCAACAAGGTCTGGAGTGCGCCCCGACCCTCAGAAAAACTGCGGCCATCTCCAACTTTCCTCCGCCCGCTGACAAGAAGGCAGTGCGTAGATTTCTTGGACTGTGCGCCTATTACAGGCGCTTCGTCAAGAATTTTTCACGGATCGCTGAGCCACTGACGTATCTCACGAAGGCCGACGTCGAGTTCAAGTGGGAGACGCCGCAAGTCGAAGCATTTGACGAACTGAAGCGACGCCTGCAATCGCCGCCAATACTTGCGCATTTCGACGAAAATGCCGATACCGAAGTCCACACCGACGCAAGCAGCGTAGGACTCCGGCGCCGTGCTTGTGCAGAGGACTGACGGACTAGAAAGGGTTGTAAGTTACGCTAGCCGGTCGCTATCGAAGGTGGAAGCAAATTATTCCACAACAGAAAAGGAGTGCCCTCGCCATCATCTGGGCTACATCAAAGTTTCGCCCCTACCTCTATGGCAGGCCCTTTAAAGTTGTAAGCGACCACCACGCCTTGTGTTGGCTAGCTAACTTGAAGGATCCTTCAGGTCGCCTCGCACGATGGAGCCTGAGACTTCAAGCATTCGACATCACCGTCGTTTACAAATCCGGGCGAAAGCACGCTGACGCCGATTGTTTGTCTCTCGCGCCCCCGTCGAACCGCCGCCACAAGACGACCAGGATGACGACACTTTCTTGGGACCCATCAGTGCCGACGCATTCGCCGAACAACAGCGAGCCGACCCGGAACTAAGGAGCCTTGTAGACTACCTGGAAGGCAAGACCACCATTGTGCCGAAGGCGTTCAGGCGAGGATTGGCGTCGTTCTTCTTGCAAAACGACATTCTCCTAAAGAAGAACTTCTCGCCTCTCCGAGCCAACTACCTCCTCGTGGTACCCTCAGCATTGCGTCCAGAGGTTCTGCAAGCTTTCCATGACGACCCAACGGCTGGACATCTCGGTTTTTCCCGCACTCATCGCGAGATACAAGAAAAAATACTACTGGCCTCGCCTCTCTGCTGACGTCGCCCATTACTAAGGAAATGCCGAGACTGTCAGCGACGCAAAACACCGCCGACAAGGCCACCGGGCTTCTACAGCCGATCGACCACCTCGCCGACCGTTCCAGCAGATCGGGATGGACTTACTGGGGCGCTTTCCGACGTCGACGTCCGGAATAATGGATCATCGTACTACGGACTACCTCACCGGCTACGGCCGAAACAAAGCCTTGCCCAAAGGCAGTGCCGACGAGGTAGCCCGATTCTTCGTTGAGAACATCCTCCTGCGTCACGGTGCCCGGAAGTCCTCAGCACCGACAGAGGTACACCCTTCACGGCTGAACTAACTCAAGCCATCCTGCGATACAGCCACACAAGCCATCGCCGCACCACCGCCTACCACCCGCAGACGAATGGCCTCACCGAGCGCCTAAATAAGACCATCGCCGACATGCTGGCAATGTACGTCGACGTCGAACACAAGACGTGGGATGCCATCCTTCCGTACGTGACCTTCGCATACAACACGGCCGTACAAGAAACGACGCACATGGCGCCGTTCAACCTGGTCTACGGAAGGAACCCGGCAACGACGCTTGACGCCATGCTACCGGACGTCGCTGACGAAGAAAATCTCGACGTTGCCACCTATTTGCAGCGTGCCGAAGAAGGTCGACAGCTCGCCCGCCTGCGCATCAAGAACCAGCAGAGAACCGACAGCCGACACTACAATCTTCGACGACGCTACGTCGAGTACCAGCCCGGAGACCGTGTTTGGGTCTGGACTCCGATACGCCGACGAGGACTTAGCGAGAAAAACTCTTACGTCGCTATTTCCAGGGGCGTAGCCAAAATTTTTTTCGGGGGGGGGGGGGGTTCACCCGGCCCGACCGGAAGGGGGGGGGGGGGGGCAAGCTTCTGCTGTCCTCTAGGTCACGTGATCGATAATAAATAGCGGTAGTGTAGCAGACTCTCGACATATATCAAAGACATCGGACCGCCCCTACCCCCCCCCCCCCCTCGCGTGTGCGTGTGCTTGTGAAGAAATTCAGTAAAAAGTAAAGTACGCTCAGTAAATACAGTAAGTACGAGAGGTACAGTGGGCGTTTGGAGCAACGGTCTCTCATCGCGCCACTGAATGGACAAGTCTTCGAAAACGCATCATTGAGACGATCCGTGCGATCGGAGAAGACATCATTAATTGTTAATTTCCGTTAAGCGTAGATGGTGTCGTCCTCGTCGGGGCGAAGTGCGTTTCACAAGTCAAGGACGGCTATACGCGTGAAAATGCACGTGTGACCGGGCTATACCTACTCCCATAGCAATAGCTTGTTCGCTGCGTCTTTGCGCTAGAAAACTGAAATACGCGCAAAAACGCGTAAGGCGTTTTTGCGCGTATTTGCGTTTTGCGCAACCCTCATACGAGAGGGTTGCATTCCCTGCGGCAAGTGCATGGGCCGCGGTGTCTTCCGCTGTGTGCGAGCGTGCAGCCGTCATTTGCCTTTACGTCAACAGATTCAGAATTGTACAGAATATTTCACCGCACAGCACAGATATGGCATGTGTACGCATTTTAAGTAGTGCGTGCAACTCATTTCTGCTTCACTTACGCCGGTGCAAACAGGAAGCGCCCTTGTACCTCACAGAATCTCGACTGATTGGTGTACTATAGTGATGCAGGAATGAACTCCGGTATTATTCAGTGCATAGTGCACATAAACAATTTCTCAGGACGCGTGAACTCCGACGAGAACTGTCAGCGTCTGCAACAAGAGTTTACTTACGCTGTACTGCGCACAACAGTAATTCATGCTTGTCGGCTGTCTGTTTCGTGCATTCTATTGCGAGTCGGTGGAATTTCACTGCTGTCATCAACCCCTTCGTGTGTACATTCCTGGTTTGGGATTCCACAACAAAACAGCAACTACTAGCCTTCCGTAATTGCTGGTTTGGGATTCAACAACACAACAGTAATTACCAGCCTTCCGTAGGGGCGCAATCGCAAACAAGAGACGTTTCTCGCGCAGACTAAGCCTACGTTCACACTTGGAAAGCGGCAAGCGGGCGGAAAGGCCAAAGCGGCCGGAAAATTTTTTCCGCGCCTGTCCAAGTTGTTCACATTTGTTTTGCTACCGCTGCGGCCGCCGCTGCCGTTTTCGTCCAGATCCATCTAGTCTGCGCACGTTTGTCGGCGTGGTGGCGCTCATTATCGCATTATTTCGAGCGGTATGTTCATTCTTTGACCCACGTACCGTCATGAAAAGTGATCATTTTACGCAACTTCGTGTGTCATCTGCGACCTTCGGTAAATTCCTCGTTGGCGTTCCGTAATTCTCCGCACACGGGCGCGGTAGCGCTGAGTCACAGGTTGGTGCCTAGGCGTGATATTTCTTTAATAGCTTTTATTTACAAGTTGCAATAACATTTCATCATTTCGTATTGTCGGCGCCTCCAGGACACCAAAGGGGCAACGGGAACACCACAGCTAAAACCTGGGCTGGCCCTTGTGTTGGGGCTCGCCAAAGCCTGCGCGTCCTACGTGAGACCTACGCTCCCAATCTATCGTCGCGACGAGAAAAGCACCCCGCGACTTCTGCAACATACCGTACACGTGCGAGGAGAATTATGGAGCGCCAACGAGGAATCTGCCTAACTATTGTCTGCCATGGAAGTGGAAGAAGAAATGGCTTTTATACTTCTACCTACTTGTTTTCTAGAAATGGACAATGAATAAACGGAAGACGCGGGCACCTCGGAAACGGCGCTGGTGGGTTCGCCTGGCTTTGCAAAAGCGCGAGAATTTGGGTCACGCCAAGGCTTCGTTGCCGCACCTCCGGTCGCGCGACGTTGAATACTATCGCGAGTATTGCTGACAGTACGTTTTAGTGCCACTCTTGTCGTAGAGCAAGGGCTGGTTCTTGATCGCGTCGATCAGCATTACAGCCTACACTTTTGGTGCCATGGTTTTGGTGCCCGGTGCCATTTTACGACCGGGTCCGGTTGTTTACATGCTAGTGTAGCTTCCAGTGAAGCAGAACGACTTTCCGCCGCGTTTCCGTTTCGCCATGGCGAAAAAATCGGCCCGAGACCGATTTGGCTCGCAGCCTGTTTTTCTGCCTGTTTTGCCGCCTAGGCGAGATTTTGCCGCTTCCTACAGCTTCGAGACCAAGTGTGAACGTAGCCTAAAATCCTGCGCGAGCGCGGCCTAACCGGCACCTGAAGGGAAGCGGCGGAAATGTATACCGGAGATTTCGACCACCTGGGGTCTTTAACGTGCAACCTAAATCTAAGTAAACGGGCGTCGAGCGTTTTCGCCATCATCTAAAATGCGGCTGCCGCATTTGTTGCTTCATTTGTTGCTATAGAATGCGGCCGCCACATTCTCGCCCAAAACTTCACAGAGTGTGCAAGCCTTGACAAACACCGTGACAGTTTTTTCCATATGCAGACATGATTCGCTGTAAATTACCAACCCAAACGGAAGCGCCCAGGAATTAAATTGTGATAGTAGCACCGGTTTCATAAATTATGTCAGCGCGAAGCGACGAAAACAAAGGGTGGGTAAGTAGGGGGGGGGGGGGGTTTGCTGAAAAAATTCGGGGGGGGTTTGAACCCCCCCAACCCCCCCCTGGCTACGCCACTGGCTATTTCGGGACCATATAAGATCATCCGACGTATTGGCGCACTGGACTATGAGGTCGTGCCAGACGGCATTTCGCAATCACAGCGGCGCCGCGCACGACCCGAAGTCATCCATGTGGTGCGTCTTAAGCCTTTCTACGCCCGCTGATGAACTTAGGTACTTTGTTACTTTATTTCTTTTTCTTTTTATTACGCGTGGTTTTGTTTACGCTTCACATTGTTTGTAGCATCGGGACGATGCTTTTTAAGGGGAGGGTATTGACACGTACACATGTTTATCATTCACCGGTGGCCGCTTTCCTCCGGCTAACAAATGTTAAACGTTATCGCTCGGCGCAGGACGCGCCTGTATCGGAAGTTTCTAGAACGTTATCGATGCTTCTTTCCATTGCCTGTTTTCACCGACGCTTTTGTTATCTGATTGCATGACTGACGCGAATTGTCTAGAACTTTCTGGAAGACACGCGGGCATCAGGGATTAATCTAGAACCTTCGATGACTCAGGTATAAAAGCCGACGCGTTTCGCCGCTGATCAGATTTCGACTATCGCCGACTGTGTTCGCCGCTATCGTTGTGCTTTAAGTGTACCTTGATTTGCGGGCACAGGTTCGCCCAATAAACAACCAGTTTCGTCGTACACAGTTTTACGACTGTTTTCTTCAGCGTCACTACTACGTGAGAATATACATGCATTTTTTAGGTAGAAATGTTTTCAATTGTCGAATTGCATCACAGCCATTATCTGCACGTTCTGCATTGGATCCTTTCCTAAGGCATTACACTGCAGAGCAAGACGTCGCGATTTCTATGCACACATGCATAGCTTACTTTCGATCGTAGTAAATTGTATATGCTCGAAATTACTGTTAATGTACTCACAACGATGCATATAATACGAGTGTGGCTTTATTCCCGTTCGACCCCATTTTATATATTGGCTACCTGAAACTTTACGGTACCGTAAGACAGAAGTTCTATTGAAAATAGAGGCGGCGTTTCTCTTTTTTTTACGCTTCAGTGCGCAGATTGGTCCGCAGTTCTGGTTAGATGCTCACTATAAATGCGAAGCGTTTCTTGGCGACTTATACTGCTATATAGACCGGTCAGAAAAGGGCGCCCGCCTAAAGGCTACACCCCCCCCCCCCCAGAAAAGGATGAGATCTAATTAACGGCATCAAACGGCCTACCCATCCCAATGGTAGACACGATTCGGGTACTAGGAATGATGATTGAACACAAGGGCGGCAATGGCGAAGCACTTCGCAAGATAACAGCAAAGGCCACCAGCACGATGCCGCTCCGATGCCCGTCGTCCGTAGCTCTGGTTTCCATGGAGACCGCTAGGGGCACTGCGGTGCACAAGGGCTATATAAGTGCTGTATATACTGTACGCATACACATGTACAGTATATATATATATATATATATACTGTACTGGAGCCATCGGCACCAGCTCTGTGCCAGCCAGTGTGGAAGAAGACGTCGACGATTGTGTGTTTCGCGCTAGGTCGGTTACAATGAGCCAGCTTGTTTAAAACCGTCAAGCTTCATCCAGTATACCTGCCTGGGGTGGTGTTTCGTGTGAGAGCAATCCATGCACTCACACGAAACACCACCCCAGGCAAGGACAAAATAAATAACAAGCTCTTGCGCAATCTGGATGACGGCACCATTTACTGACCTACTGACCTCTTACTGACCTATTTAATCATCATTGGGAGGCGGGTACGCTACCAGCGGATTGGAAGCACGCGGACATCATCCTCATTCCAAAGCCAGGCAAACCCTCCAGCTTAGAAAAATTCAGACCAATATCACTGACTTCATGCCTAGGTAAGCTTCTGGAGCACGTCATTCTGAACCGACTTCCACCTTACCTAGAATCCAGTGACTTGCTGCCCGAAACGATGTTCGGATTCCGGCCCCACCTTTCTAGCCATGACGCTCTCCTTCAACTGCAGGAACAAGTCCTTGAACACATTTCACCATACAACACCGGAGTGATCTTACCACTAGACCTTAAAGGCGCTTTCGACAATGTGGCTCACAGTACCAATCCTTACAAACCTGTCTTACAACTGTCGTCGTAATACTTACAACTACGTACGCGCCTTTCTAACCAACCGCACGGCCACAGTAGCATTGGTTCACTCAGAACCCCGACGTTACCTACTCACAACAAAGGAACCCCACAAGGTGCCGTTCTATCACCCACCCTTTTCAACATTGCTATGATGAAGCTACCTGATAAACTCAATGCAATACCAGGAATCAGGCACGCAATATACGCCGATGATATCACTATCTGGGACCACCACTGGTTCTGAAGGAGAAAAAACAAGACGCACTCCAACACGTCGTCCAGCATTATGCAAGAAGCATCGGTCTCCGATGCTCCTCCGAGAAGTCGGAACTATTAGTCGTTCGACAGAAATTCCGTAGAAAACTCAATGAAATACCCCACATTACACTCACCCTCGATGGCAAAGAATACCCACAGTAAATCGCGTCCGCATCCACGGCCTCCACATACAACAGGACGGCGGAGGCGCCTACACAATCCAACGTCTCAAGCATACCACTTTCCAAGTCATGCGAATAATCAGCCGCGTCACCACCAAACAACACGGCCTGAAAGACGACGTGACCCAGCTCGTCCAGGCCCCTGATAATCAGGCCGCATCGCCTACGCTGCCCCGTACCTTCCCCTCACTCCCAAGGAGAAAGGTCAAATAGGCATACTTCTGCGGAAAGCATACAAGCAAGTGCTCGGCCTACCCACCGGAACAGCCACACTCAAGGTCGAAGCCCTAGGAGTCCGTAACACAGTAAGAAATATCATAGACGCCCACCTCACAAGCCAACGAGAACGCCTAGCCCTCACACCAACAGGCAAGAAGCTCCTAGCGCGCCTAGGCCACCCAACACAGGGCCGAGGCCACGAAAAATCAATCTATCTGGCCCCCAATCCGGAGCATATCAAGGTAGCCGCCCATCCCAAGAAGCATGCACCCGGAACATCATGCCGGTCGTCGCAAAACTCGCGCAAGACTCTTCAAACAAGATACGGTAACCTCCCCAACATACTATACACAGATGCCGCGCAGTACCCCCGAAAAGCAGCCATGGCAGTCAGTGTTGTCGACCAGAACCTTCAAGAGGTGGTCTCGATGACGGTCCGCACTGCCAACACCCTCGAAGCGGAGGAGACAGCCTCGCCTTAGCCATCGCCTCTAGTCAAACTAAGAACAGGCTACAATTATTACCGACTCTCAAGCAGCTTGTCGTAGCTATGCAGAGGCAGAATATGTTCAATCGCCGCCCGACTCCTCAAACAGCCTCTCAATTACCCGACGTTGAAATAGTATGGACTCCAGGACACGAGTCCCTCCGTGGAAACCAGCGTGCGCACGCTGTAGCCCGAGCTCATGCCACCCGGGCGCCACAAGAGAGGGATACGGCCGCATCTATGGAGCCTGTACCTTTACAATACCACGCCATATTAGAACACCACAGATTGAGCAGCCACAATACCCACCCCCGCACAGACCCTCTCACGCTAAGACGCAGTAGCATGGCGACAATTACAACCAACAATACCCCCATTTAAGCAGATTACACGCAATACACCCCGCACTGTACTCGTACAAATTCCCCCTTGTTGTAACGACTACGCTTCCCTATATCACACCACATGGCAGCCCCAATACAGGTAGCCCCGCATATACCCAACCCCACACCCGAGCAGTGGGAGGCCGTGCTGACTAGCTCGGACCCTCGTCACCAGCAACAACTGGTGCGCGGGCCCGGAGACAGCAAGAGCCACAGGAGCCCTGACTGAGGGCACCTCCCAACACAGCAAGAAGACGCCGGCTTGTTTTTTTTCTCTTATAAATGTTTTTTTCCTCCTCCTCCTCCCTGCCGAATACTCTTGTCACATTGGTGAAGGTGCTAGGTAGGCCTTTCAGCGTCCTGGAACTCCGCAGCCTTATGCTACCATCTGGATTCGCTATGACGAGGACGCCGGCCCCTTGCGGGCTGCCCCTGCTCCCGCACTTGTCTTGTGCTCTGGGGTGCTTCGTCAGCGTGATCCTTCAGTCTTCAGTGGCACTGACGTGTCACGACGTGGAAGACTGGCTGGCCGAGTATGAACGTGTTAGCGCACACAAATGGGATGACCGCGACAAGTTGACTTACGCCATCTTTTACTTGCCGACGGGGCAAACCTGTGGTTCAAGGGCCCCGAAGCTGATTTTACCCCCTGTCAGCGTTCCAAGAGACCCTCGTTTCGTTTGCGGCCGGCCAGCGGTGCGCAAGCTTCGCGCTGAACACAGCCTCCGCGGACGATCTGTATAGACCGTTTCACTGATTACAAACATAGGCCTCGAACGGCTTCCGGTTTTTGCCCACTGACGTACCTGCTGAATGTAACTGGCAAAGAAGCAACCTTGCGTTTTAAAGCATAAACCGGATAAGGCACGTGACCGGAAGTTTTCTTGGGGGCGTCACGCTCACTGATGTTATCGCGAGCATGAAACCGTCTTATATATATATATATATATATATATATATATATATATATACGTATTGTTGCAGGAAGAAAGCAGGCCCACGAGTGTAGATAGTGTATGTTTACAAGCGAAGTATATGGCGTACAGGCAACGGCCAGAGCCTTCGTCTTCCTCTCGTTCGCGTCACCTTCTTCTTTCCCTCACCGTACATCACCCTCCCGTGGGTTAGCTCCGTCCCGGTGCAGGTTATAGAGCGTCGCTTAATGGGGTGACATAGGGCTCGAGCCTGGCGACGTGAACAACATCGCTGGTGACGTTGAGAGGCACTGAAGGCTGACCGACTGGGGCAATCTCGTTGTCACGTCGGACAGTTGTCGTAAGATCTGGTATGGATCAGAATAACGGGAAAGTAGTTTTTCCGACAAGCTGACGCGACGTGAAGGCGTCCCAGAAGGACAGGGGAACCAGGTGAAAAATGGTATGTCATGGTGCCGAAGGTCGCAGCGTCGTTTTGAGAAGCTGCGAGATTGTGAGGCGATGACGGGCGACCTCTCGGGCCGGGCGGCTAAGGCAATAGCCTCGCGAGCCTAACCAGTGCTGGGTGATAGTACTGCGGAAGGTAGCAACGTGTCGAGGGCAAGGTGGGGTCGATCCCATACAAAAGTAAAATGGGAGAATCCGGCGGTATCGTGACAGACGAGTTGTATGCGAAAGTGATGTACGGTAAGCGACGTCCCAGTCGCGTGATCGTCGGAGACTTACAGGGCGAGCATTTCAGTTAGTGTGCGTTGAGTCGTTCGGTGAGGCCGTTTCGTTTGAGGGTGGTATGCGGTAGCAAGCTGGTGTTCTGTAGAACAGGAGCGGAGCAGATCATCGACGACCTTCGAGAGAAAGTAGCGGCCGCGATCCGTGATTAACTGGCGAGGGGCGCTGTGGTGCAGGATGACGTTGTAGAGGAGAAAGTCGGCGACATCTGTAGCGCAGCTGGTTGGCATCGCTCGTGTAATGGCATATCTCGTGGCATAATCTGTTGCTACAGCAATCCATTTGTTTTCCCTTCATAGAAATTGGAAAGGGGCCAAGGAGGTCGAGCCCACACGAAAGAAGGGCTCTGTAGGGATATCAATTGGTTGAAGCAAACCAGCAGGAGGAATAGCAGGCGTCTCCGCCGCTGACACAGGTCGCAAGAAGAGACATAACGGCGCACAGAGCGATAAATGCCGGGCCAGAAGAAGCGGCGCCGCAGGCGGTCGTAAGTGCGAGTGATGCCCAGAGTCCAGCTGTAGGAGCGTCGTGAAGTTTCTAGAGCATGGCCAGTCGAAGGTGCTTTGGAACGACTAGGAGGAGCTCCGGGCCATCAGGACGAACACTACGACGGTATAAAGTACCATTGCGCAAGGTGAACATCCGCAGAGACGGTCATTTGGCGAGGAGCTTAGGCGTTCCATAAGTGTTCGAAGAACAGGATCTTGGCGTTGCTCGTCGCCATATGGAGAAAGCCGGAGAGGGACAGAATACTGATGTCGGAGTCTGCATCGTATCGTCCGGTTGATCCACGGGATTGCGGGACAGCAGTCGGCGTCTTTATGCAGGCGCCCCGACTTATACATAATAGAAATGTATATTCTTGTAGACGCAATGCCCAACATGCAGTCGTCCAGTTGGGTCCTTCGAAGGAGAGCCAGCAGAGGGCGTGATGATCGGTTACGACGCAAAAGCTCCGACCGAAAAGGTACGGCCGAAATTTCGCGACCGCCCATATGAGCGCGAGACATTCCCTCTCAGTGATAGAGTAATTTCGCTCGGGCGTGGAAAGAAGGCGGCTGGCGTAAGCGATGACACGGTCGTGGCTCTGTTTGACGTTGAGCGAGGACAGCGCCGATGCCATAACCACTCAGGTCAGTTCGTACTTTAGTAGGCGCAGAAGGCTCAAAGTGTGACAGGATCGGGGAAGTTGTAAGCCGCTCGATCAGGGTAGAAGGCTTGCTCCTACAGTGGTCCCCAAGAGAAGAGACATCTTTCTTAAAAAGGTCAGTGAGAGGGCGAGCGATGTCGACAAAAGTTTCACAAATCGCCGGAAAATAGAGCATAAGCCCAGAAAACTACGGACATCGTTTGTTGAACAAGTACACGAAAATTTCGCACGGCGGTAGACTTACTGTGGATCAGGTTGGATTCCGCGGCGTTTACGAGATGGCCGATTATGGTAATTTCACGGCGACCGAAATGGCACTTGGCGGAGTTTAGCTGAAGGCCAGCCCTGCGAAACACAGAGAGTATAGTCGCGAGGCACCTCAGGTGGCTCTCAAAGTTCGACGAAAACCAATCACATCGTCGAGGTAACAGAGGCATGTAGACCACTTCAAGCCGCGCAGCAGAGAGTCCATCTTGCGCTCGAATGTAGCTGGCGCATTGCATGATCAAAAGGGCATGACTTTAAATTGGTACAGACCGTCCGTGTGACGAAGGCGGTTTTTCTCGCGGTCCATCTCGTCGACGCTAATCTGCCATAGCCGAGCGGAGGTGAATTGATGAAAAGTATTGGGATCCGTCAAGGCAGTCAAGAGCGTCGTCAACGCGAGGCAGGGGATAAACATCCTTCTTTGTTATCTTGTTGAGGTGACGGTAGTAAACCCGAAGCGCCACGAGTTGTCTTTGTTCTTTACTAAGACAACCGGTGATGCCCACGGCTACTGGAAGGTTCAATGATGTCCTTGTCCATCATCTTGTCGACCTCTTTCTGGATTAGCCCTTTCTGTTGCGGAGACACGATATGGCCGCCTATGAATGGGGCTGGCGTCACCGGTGTGATGCTATGCGGGACAACAGATGTTTGACGAACTGGACGATCGTCCAAATCAAAGGTATCCCGATTAGATGACAGAGGTGACGAAGAGCTGTTGTTTGCTCGGGAGGAAGGTCAGGGGCGATCATCTTACAAACATCGTCCGCAGGGCGTCGAGCACGAAGGAATGGTGACAACGGTGCGTTGGTACTCAGGAAGGATTCGGAGGCCAAAGAAAAAATCTCAAATTCTTCCAAGGAGTGATAATGCGAAAGCAATACCGTGTGACAGCACATGCATCGAAAATCCAAAATTTAGGATGGGCACCCGAGCGCAGTTTTCGAGGATCCGATTAAGGTGCTCGGTAGGGCATATGGCATGACAAACACACGTCAGTAAGCGGGACACGACGTACTCGCCATCAGGTACGGGAGGACAGGGCG
>NW_023606068.1:0-40001 GCF_013339745.2 Dermacentor silvarum
TTAAATTTGAAACGATAGTGGCGGCTATCGGCAACGACGTGAACCGAACGAGAGTGCACCATCGCCACTGGCCCAGAGCGCCTCTCCTGCACTCAGGAAAGTAGCTTTCCCGCATAATAGGATCCGTAAGCGCGCAATATAGTGGACCTACGCAAAACTCTGCTGCCTTTGGTAGCATACCCTCTTGAGACCCAAACACAACTATGGAACATAATCGCTCTTCAAGGTGGTTTTTATTGTCTACTGTGTAATGAAGCAGAGGCGTCCCTATCTATGTGCCGACTGAAGAGGAAGACGAAGGACCGTGCCGTCATCCCGGGTGCACCCCGTGCTACGGACAGCCCTTGCAGTGCCTTCCTATACCTAGCGTTCCAGCAACGTTGTCAACGACAATAAACCTCGTCGCAACTGTTATATTGACACGTGTACGTGTTTTTCTTTCACCGGTGACCGCTTTTCACAGGCTAACAAATCGCTCGGCGCAGGACGCACCTGCATGTATCGGAAGTTTCTCGAACGTTATCGATGCTTCTATCCGTTGTCTGTTGTCACCGACGCTTACGTAATCTGATCGTAATAGCTGCCTCGTACTTTCTGGAAGACACGCGGGCACCAGGGATTACTTTGGAACCTACGATGACTCTTGTATACATGCCGATGCGTTTCGCCGCTGATCAGATTTCAATGATCGCTGACTGTGTTCGCCGCTATCGTTGTGCTAGAGTGCAACTTGCTTTTATGGGCACAGGTTCGCCCAATAAAAAGTACGTTTCTTCATTCACAGTTTTGCGACTGTTTTCTAGCACCGTCTCTACTACGTGACAATATTATGAACTTGAAAAAAAATGTCACAGTTTCGCCCTAAGGGCGAAGCAATGAATGCGATAGCAACACAGCAATGTCATACGAAGTAAGGTGAGCGGCTTTGGTAGCAATGTGAATTGTAGTAAACATGAGCTGATTAAGTAAGCAGGTGTGCTGCGCCGTAAGTAGACCGACATGAAGAGAGACTCGATGACCACGAGAAGGCGCTTGTGAAACGGTGGTGTTGATGAGAAGCGCTTCCCGTGGGCAGCGCGTGCGAAGGGACACACCTGTAGCGCTGCACTGCCGATCCGGGCAGCATTGCATGTGTAGCGTGCATTGGAAAATGTGGCCCGACTATTACTAACTGAATGAACAAGCGTGGTGTGAGCGCGCACAAACAAACACGAATAGATCACACTGAATGACTGCAGACAACGACTGTCAAAACGCTGGCAGCAAGCATACGCCGCCGCGGGCGAAGGTACGTGCGGTCTATCGCTTCAACGGAAACTGAGCGGCGAATGCACGGCGCATAAAGGTCAGAGGTGTGTGGAGATAAGAGACGGTGCGAACGAGCGACGAGCGCAGTTGTTGCCAGAGTCCCCCCCCCCCGCTCCCTCCTGCGCTGGCTTCCTGCTTCCTTGCTTGCGCGTGGGAGATGAGCGCGTTCGCTCTCCGTGGTAGCGCGCGTCCCCGCACGCTTCCGCTCGGGCATACGGCGCGCGGTGAAGATTTTATCTATAGGGAACCTGACGGCGACGGCGACGGCGACGACGGCAGAAATCCGGTTGAAGTGTCCATATAATTCCTATCGCAATAAAACTATTTTTAAAATTTAAACGCCACGGTTAGATGCCAAAAGCTGCGTCTCAATGTCTACCCTGTCTCCATCATCTCCTCATTTTTGCTACGATAAAAATTGCATTTCGAAACACACCTCAAGCTTATTATGTCGCGCCTGCGGTACCATCTGCCCTATACCAATCTCCGCCAACAAGATATCAATCGGCTTGATGCTCTCTTCCGGAAGGCGACAAAGCTGGCCATCGGCATACCGTTTAGTGCCAGCACTAAGCTCCTCCTTGACATGGTTCCCATAATGCGGTGGCGGAACTAATCAGTATTCATCGCCATCGCCAAGAACACCGTTTGCAGCGCACGAGTCAAGGCAGGCACATCCTCCATAGCATCGGTCATCATCCACGAGCTTCGCCTACTGTGGGCACGCGCCCAGTACCACCAAAACAACGTGAACTCCTTACCATAGCTCCACTGCCTCGCCACATGAATCTCGAACGAGACAAGGAGGGGCGAGGCCAGAGAGTTGCCTACTTCAAGAAGTATACGGCAAGACACACTGACGACATCTACTGCTACGGGGATGCTAGCGTTGGGGCACATGGCTCCGCTATAGCAATCGTGAATAATAACCTCCAAACTATACAGACGGCGGTACTCCCAGAGACAGATCCGACCTTAGCGGAGTTGACGGCCATCGCAATCGCGATCAAACATACGCCCCCATAGCAACTGAGCCTACCCACGAATCATATTTACCGACTCCATGGCGACTTGCAGAAAATTGTTGCACAACGATGTCCCGGCGCACATTTCCAAGCTTATGCAAGAGCACCGACAAGGGGCCTTTAGAAAGCATCTGGATACCTCGTCACGACGGGATGCCGGGAAATGAAAGAGCTAATCAGCTCGCCTGCGAGACTCTGAACCAGGCACCCGACATTTCGCAACCAGCCCAGACGACAAAGTGGGCTCCTCTGCTTCTGCGGCCTTATCAAGAGGTAAGACGAAAGTTTCGTAAGCTTAGCAAAGAGATCACCCGTGATCAGGGTGCACTCATCCGTCAGGCCCAGAGTGAAACACTCCCTACGCCAACGTAGGGAGTGTTTCACTTTTTGCAACCACTTGTCGTAGTATAGGCACGGCTGCACAGGAATATTAGCAGACTAATCAAATTCCCATCGAATAATCACTAGGTCAGTCTCCTTACTACCCAGGCTGATTACCCGAAAAAATTGCTTATTTTTATTTAAAATATCGAAGGAATAGACAGAAGGACATGTTTTGAAAAGTGTTAGCGCCAATACTTAGGCGAAGAAACAATGCTTTTGAATGGGACGACAGGCGACGATAGACAAGTGCATCGTCTCCTCTTGTCCCTTTCAAAAGCGTTTTTTCTTCGCAGCCCGCCCAAGTTAGCACACAGTTGCGCACCAATGTATTTCGTAACATATTTTAAGTATTGCTGCAATAAAAGTGACGTTAGTACGATTTCTGCAAGGCTGACATCTCATCATGTGATCACTACTGCTCACCTTCAACTTGGCACTTATAACTTCTTTCTGGGTTTTACCTGTCAAAACCAGATCTGATTATGAGGCACACCAGAGTGAAGGGCTCCGGATTAATTTTGACCACCTGGGGATCTTTAACGTGCACTATAACGCAGGCACACAATGCAAAACTGCAAGTTTTTGCATTTCGAAATGCGGCCGCCACGGCCGGGACTCGATCCCGCGATCTCGTGCTCAGCAGCGCAACGCCTTAGCTGAGTGAGCCACCACGGTGGGTGCCCTAATTTACGCACGTTAGCTGTTGAGGTTCGCAAATTTCGGCGAAGAAAATCAAGCAGTTTAGATGCGGTAGCACAGATAGTTTTATATGCGAAGAACAAGAAAGGTTAGCTGTTAGACTCGCGTAAATGTATTTATAGGCTGTGGTGCGGCAAACAGCCATAGCATTTAAATTGCAGGAAAATATGTAACCGGTGTACATACGTTAGTGTCCCAAGTTGGCGTTACAGGAGAACGGGTAGATCGGAACACAGATATATAAATATATGTCGGAACGTGCGTGGAGTATCCTAAGAGTGCTAACTATTTCCGTCGCATTGATGTCTTGAATATCGTAAGCTTGTGAAGGACCACCATAACAAGCTTCATCAGCCGCCTTATAAGGGCAGCTCGCTGAAATGAATAGAGAGTGAACCAAACCTCGCGTTCAAAGATCTCATCGTAAGAAGTTCGCAGACGGCGACCAAATGTTCTCAGATTATGATGATAACGCATGCTGGCGCCACCACGCTCTGAGTATCATTTCCCGCTCTAAGGTTATATTGCTGGCATCGCATAGCCTGACTTATGATTACAATTTTTTGGTAAGCATTGCATCAATATTTGGCAAGCACATTCTCACACAAAGCCGCAACTACGCTGTCTCACCTCAGACAGCTGATCTCGCTGACGGAAGGCTCACCGTAGCTGGCTTCTTGCTTGCTTGCTTGCTTGCTTCCTATACCATAGCGCATACCCACTACGGGGGATTGGCCAAGAAGCCGGCGGTCAAACGGGTGGGGCGGGGGGAGGAATATGAGGGAAAAAGTATTGTGAGCTCTTCCCTGCACTCCTCAGCGATGTTCATTGTCGTGGCGAACACGTGCTGCTGTTGAACAGAAGAACTGACGGCTGGGTGAGTTGGTAATGATTCATACTCTGGATTGCGGAAATATCAGATAGAATAGAAGGAAAACTGGACGACACAAGCCCAAACCCTTAAGCGGTTTTTACTGAAAGGCATGTTACTAATACAATGAGGGTGATGATGATGATGATTTATTGACAACCCCTCTGAAACGGGCCGGCGACAAACAATCACCTAGCCTGCTTGAGCCAATCAGGTAACCGATGTGTCAATCTAGCCTTTTTTCTACACCTTCTTTACCGTTTGCCTCTTCCTTAAAAGCTCTAAGTCGGCATTCTAGTTGCCTGCGCCTGTAACGGATCCTGGCCTATCAATCTTTTGCCTGTTTTTTTCCACCAGTACGCTGAACGTCTTTTGCTTATCTCGACTGCTGACCGCTCAATGCTTCTATACGCTTTGAATCCCTTCGCATCTGCAAGGTGGACGTTACGTACGAGTCTCACTGGGTGAATACCTTAGCATTCCGTTAGGATGTGCTCAGTTGGCTCCACATTTTTGCTCCAGCAGACCCTGTTGCGCATATTTACCCTGTTGCGCATATTTGCACTGATGTGTTTTAAGGCGATAACGTTAAGGGCCGTGTCGAAGAAAATCCGGCGTCGACGTATAGGCACAGGCGCGCCGGCATCCCGAACCACCCCGACCGCGCAGGCCCTCCGCGTGGCGCAAGGCGTTACTGAACAAAATTTAATTTGCCAAAGTACAATCTGTCAGAAAAATCGTAAAGTACGACTTAACCACAACCTACAGACGTGATAGCGTCGGATTGTAATCTGAATATACGAGAAAACTTAATTCTCTTACGTCGAAACTGAAACACAAACCCCTTTTCCAGCATTTATTCAATTCATACAGCGGCGCGCCGCGGTTACTTTCTTGCAAAAATACCATCCAGGGGTGGTATTCTGTAAGAGTCTACCTAGTGGACTTTCCATTTCGGCTGTCGCTGATTGGCTGCTGCTTGACGTGCAGGAAGGAGACTGGCTGGCTCCTTCCTGCACGTCAAACAGCAGCCAATCAGCGACAGCCGAAATGAACAGTCCACCAGGTAGACTCTTACAGAATACCGCCCCAGATGGCGCTTGCCTCCTCGGCAGCCATATTCGGAGGCGAAGGTGGAGAAAAAAGGCTGCAGTTGCCGAAAGGCTGATAAGCATCCAGGGATGTTTGAATGCTATCGCGTTCCACTCTTAAAGGGGGCATGACACGGTCACCCAACAATTTGCGGTTTCCGCAAGAAACTGGAGTAGAGGCGCTATTGTGGGTATACACGTGTAAAAACGGCAGTAAAAGCATATTTCTGCCCAAAATATGAGCTAGAAATCTCCGGCTCGAAACCCCGCCTTCCGGCGTCGACCACCATATTGCCATTGCATGTGTGGCGTCATGTGCTGCATGGAACCGAGCCATCGTCTGATGCAAATCAGCCACCGCACCATGTGAGGTCGGAGTAAAGCTGCCGTATTTGCTCCAGATATCGCGTGCCACGACTTCGACACCGCCTACATCGCGTGAAGGAGCAAGTGACGAATCTTGAGGAGCAGAAACAGCGATGGCGTCGTATATGCTACACATTTTGACTTCAACCCCATCGCCTCCAGCTCAAATGACGAAACATCGCATCGGTGATATGCGCGCGCCGGTACTTTAAGGAGATAGACGAAGAAAGCGTAGTAAACGTGGTCAATATTGACACGTACACATGTTTATCTTTCACCGGTGGCCGCTTTCAACATTGGCTGACAAATGTTAAACGTTATCGCTCGGCGCAGGACGCGCCTGCATTGGAAGCTTCTCGGACGTTATCAATGCTTCTATCCGTCGTCTGTGGTCACCGACGCCCATGTAATCTGATTGTATGAGCGACGCGAATTGTCTAGAACTTTCTGGAAAACACGCGGGCATCAGGGATTAATCTGGAACCTTCGATGACTCAGGTATAAAAGCCGACGCGTTTCGCCGCTGATCAGATTTTCGACGATCGCCGACTGTGTTCGCCGCTATCGTTCTGCTTTGAGTGTAGCTTGCTTTTGTGGGCACAGGTTCGCCCAATAAACAACCAGTTTCGTCATACACAGTTTGTGACTGTTTTCTCTACCGTCACTACTACGTGACATCTGGTGGAGGTGCTAGTTCGTTCATGCACCGAACGCCCCCGCAAAGCCGCGACCCAAGCCCGAAACCGGAGAACGAGACCAACGTCACCAAGGACCAGCGAGCTAGCCGTAGGCAGCAAGGACTTGTACCGGAGTTCGGACTTCTTCCAGAAAAGACCACTGCAATCAAGGCCAAGTCAACGACCAAAATGGCAGCACCAGCGTCCCCCATCCTGCTGCAACAACCTCGGGAACCACCGACCTTCCGTGGATCATCGGCTGAAGACCCAGAAACCTGGCTGGAGACATACGAGCGGACCGCGACGTTCAACAAATGGAGTGACGATGACAAGCTGCGCCATGTCTATTTTTCGTTGGATGACGCTGCTCGGACCTGGTTTGAGAACAGAGAGACCACCCTGGTTACGTGGGACCTTTTTCGTGAAAACTTCGTGAGGACCTTCACGAGTGTCGTACGAAAGGAGAGGGCAGAGGTTCTCTTAGAAACCAGAGTGCAATTGCCGAACGAGAACATCGCTATCTTCACGGAGGAGATGACTCGCCTCTTCCGCCACGCCGACCCCGACATGTCTGAAGAAAAGAAAGTTCGGTTCTTGATGCGGGGTGTCAAAGACCAACTATTCGCCGGATTGATGCGCAACCCGCCCAAGACTGTCACCGAATTTCTTTCTGAGGCTACAGCGATCGAGAAGACGCTTGAAATGCGCGTCAGGCAATACAACCGCCGTGCCCTGACCAACTACGCCGACGCTCAAGCGCTAGGCGCCGACGACCTGCGCGAGACCATCAGAGCGGTCGTTCGCGAGGAGCTGCAGAAGCTCTTTCCAAGGTCGCAGCCTCACGTGGCATCTATCGCCGACGTCATCAAAGACGAAGTTCAGCGCTCACTTAGGAGTTCCCGATGTGCAGCCACAATCGCCTCAACCCCAGCCGGAAGCGCTGACCTACGCCGCCGTCGCCCGTCGTCAAGGCCCCCCTCCGCGCTCGCGCCAGGGCCCCGTAACGCCGCAGTTCCGTCGTCCACCGCCGCCGCCGCCAGCACGCCCGCCCGTCGCCCAGCGCAGCTACCAGAGGAAGACGGACATTTGGCGCGCCCCTGACCACCGCCCGCTCTGCTATCACTGCGGGGAAGCCGGCCATGTCTACCGCCGATGCCCATACCGCGAGATGGGCCTACGAGGGTTCGCCGTCAACGCGCCGCGTCCACAGCTTGGCGAGCGACCACGTGACATCGCCGACTACCTCGCCGGAGCCCAGTGGCAACCACGACGACCCTCACGCTCGCCGTCACCGGGACGCTACATCTCGCCGCATCGCCGTCAGTATACCGGTCCCACCCGGGGCCGATCTCCGAGCCCTTACCCGGGAAACTAAAGGCAGCAACCGATGGAGGTGCGGTTGCTGTACGACGCAATGCCGAAGATCCTCCGCCGCCGCCGACGACGACGACGATTCGCGAATCATCACGACGAGCATATCACCTACGCCGCCTAGCAACAGCCTTGACAGCACTTCGCCGCCGCAAGAAGACCGTCCGACGCGACGTAGCAGCAGCGGAGCAAGCCGACGCAGCCGTGATCCGACGCCACGACTTAACCGTAATGCTAGGCGACGGTCTACCGACTTAGACGTGCTCATCGATGGTCATAACGTCACCGCTCTCGTCGACACTGGCGCCGACTATTCCGTCTTCAGTGGCGCGTTCGCCGCCAAGTTAAAGAAGGTGAAGACTGCCTGGCAAGGACCCGATATCCGGACAGCGGGAGGCCACCTAATAACGCCGGCTGGAATCTGCACAGCCCGAGTCACGGTAAACAACCACACTTACCCGGCGAGCTTCGTAATCCTGCAGCACTGCTCCAGGGATGTCATCCTAGGCATGGACTTTCTAAACCAATACGGTGCAGTCATCGACTTAAGATCCAAGTCGATAACGCTTTCAACGCACAACGCGCTACCACCGGATACAAGCATAAGTTACCATGCCTTGAATGTGCTTGAAGAACAAGTCACCGTTCCGCCTCGCTCCAGCGTAATGATTTCCGTCGGTACCGAAGTGCCTGCAGACATGGAGGGCATCATCGAGGGCGATCATCACCTACTGCTCGACCGTGAAATTTGCGTCGCAAGAGGCATAGCTAAGCTACGTTCAGGGAAAGCAAGGGTGATGCTCACGAACTTCAGCCCTGAATACAAGCACATTAACAAAGGCACCACGGTCGCCTACATCGACGAAATGGTACAAGCCAGCAGTGCTTTCGCCTTCACGGATTCCAGTGCACCTGCAACGACGACTATAATACCTGAGCCAACTTTCGACGTCAATCAGAACCTTCCCAGGCACAAGAAAGAACAACTAAAAGCTCTGCTCCTGCAATACAAGGACTGCTTCTCGTCGTCGTCAAAAGTTCGACAAACCCCTGTCGCCAAGCACCGCATCATCACCGACGAAAATGTCCGCCCACTGCGTCAGAGCCCATACCGAGTTTCGGCGCGCGAACGTGAAGCCATAAGGCACCAAGTCGACGAAATGCTACGCGACGACATCATCCAGCAGTCCAAGAGTCCGTGGGCGTCCCCCGTGGTGTTAGTGAAGAAGAAGGATGGAACCCTACGTTTCTGCGTCGATTATCGTCGCCTCAACAAGATCACGAAGAAGGACGTATACCCCCTCCCACGGATTGACGACGCCTTGGATCGACTATACAACGCAAAGTATTTTTCGTCGATGGACCTCAAAACCGGCTACTGGCAAATCGAAGTCGACGAGAGGGACCGGGAGAAGACGGCCTTTATAACACCAGACGGACTGTTCGAGTTCAAGGTCATGCCGTTTGGTCTTTGCTCGGCACCTGCGACTTTCCAACGCGTCATGGATACAGTACTGGCAGGCTTGAAGTGGCAGACTTGCCTCGTCTATTTGGACGACGTCGTTGTGTTTGCCTCAAGCTTCGAGGAACACCTCCGGCGCCTTGAAACAGTTCTTCAAGCAATCAAAACCTCCGGACTCACGTTAAAGCCAGAAAAGTGCCGCTTCGCATATGAGGAGCTCTTGTTCTTGGGCCACGTCATCAACAAGTCTGGAGTGCGCCCCGACCCTCAGAAAACTGCGGCCATCTCCAACTTTCCTCTGCCCGCTGACAAGAAGGCAGTGCGTAGATTTCTTGGACTGTGCGCCTATTACAGGCGCTTCGTCAAGGATTTTTCACGGATCGCAGAGCCACTGACGTATCTCACGAAGGCTGACGTCGAGTTCAAGTGGGAGACGCCGCAACTCGAAGCATTTGAAGAACTGAAGCGACGCCTGCAATCGCCGCCAATACTTGCGCATTTCGACGAAAACGCCGATACCGAAGTCCACACCGACGCAAGCAGCGTAGGACTCGGCGCCGTGCTTGTGCAGAGGACTGATGGACTAGAAAGGGTTGTAAGTTACGCTAGCCGGTCGCTATCGAAGGCGGAAGCAAATTATTCCACAACAGAAAAGGAGTGCCTCGCCATCATCTGGGCTACATCAAAGTTTCGCCCCTACCTCTATGGCAGGCCCTTTAAAGTTGTGAGTGACCACCACGCCTTGTGTTGGCTAGCTAACTTGAAGGATCCTTCAGGTCGCCTCGCACGATGGAGTCTGAGACTTCAAGAATTCGACATCACTGTCGTTTACAAGTCCGGGCGAAAGCACTCCGACGCCGACTGCTTGTCTCGCGCCCCCGTCGAACCGCCGCCACAGGACGACCAGGATGACGATACTTTCTTGGGACCAATCAGTGCCGACGAATTCGCCGAACAACAGCGAGCCGACCCGGAACTAAGGAGCCTTGTAGACTACCTGGAAGGCAAGACCGTCATTGTGCCGAAGGTGTTCAGGCGAGGATTGGCGTCGTTTTTCTTGCAAAACGACATTCTCCTAAAGAAGAACTTCTCGCCTCTCCGAGCCAACTACCTCCTCGTGGTACCCTCAGCATTGCGTCCAGAGGTTCTGCAAGCTCTCCATGACGACCCAACGGCTGGACACCTCGGTTTTTCCCGCACGCTCGCGAGGATACAAGAAAAATACTACTGGCCTCGCCTCTCTGCCGACGTCGCCCATTACGTAAGGACATGCCGAGACTGTCAGCGACGCAAAACACCGCCGACAAGGCCAGCCGGACTTCTACAGCCGATCGAGCCACCTCGCCGACCGTTCCAGCAGATTGGGATGGACTTACTGGGGCCTTTTCCGACGTCGACGTCCGGGAATAAATGGATCGTCGTAGCTACGGACTACCTCACCCGCTACGCCGAAACAAAAGCCTTGCCCAAAGGCAGTGCTGCCGAGGTAGCCCGATTCTTCGTTGAGAACATCCTCCTGCGTCACGGTGCCCCAGAAGTCCTCATCACCGACAGAGGTACTGCCTTTACGGCAGAACTAACTCAAGCCATCCTGCGATACAGCCACACAAGCCATCGCCGGACCACCGCCTACCACCCGCAGACGAATGGCCTCACCGAACGCCTAAATAAGACCATCGCCGACATGCTGGCAATGTACGTCGACGTCGAACACAAGACGTGGGATGCCATCCTTCCGTACGTGACCTTCGCATACAACACGGCCGTGCAAGAAACGACGCACATGGCGCCGTTCAACCTGGTCTACGGAAGGAACCCGGCAACGACGCTTGACGCCATGCTACCGGACGTCACCGACGAAGAAAATCTCGACGTTGCCACCTATTTGCAGCGTGCCGAAGAAGGTCGACAGCTCGCCCGACTGCGCATCAAGAACCAGCAGAGGACCGACAGCCGACACTACAACCTTCGACGACGCTACGTCGAGTACCAGCCCGGTGACCGTGTTTGGGTCTGGACTCCGATACGCCGACGAGGACTTAGCGAGAAGCTGTTACGTCGCTATTTCGGACCATATAAGATCACCCGACGTATTGGCGCACTGGACTATGAGGTCGTGCCAGACGGCATTTCGCAATCACAGCGGCGCCGGGCACGACCTGAAGTCATCCACGTGGTGCGTCTTAAGCCTTTCTACGCCCGCTGACAAACTTAGGTACTTTGTTACTTTGTTTTTTTGTTATTTTGTTTATTACGCATGGTTTTGTTTTCGCTTTCGTGTTTGTTTGTAGCATCGGGACGATGCTTTTTAAGGGGAGGGTATTGACACGTACACATGTTTATCTTTCACCGGTGGCCGCTTTCAACATTGGCTGACAAATGTTAAACGTTATCGCTCGGCGCAGGACGCGCCTGCATTGGAAGCTTCTCGGACGTTATCAATGCTTCTATCCGTCGTCTGTGGTCACCGACGCCCATGTAATCTGATTGTATGAGCGACGCGAATTGTCTAGAACTTTCTGGAAGACACGCGGGCATCAGGGATTAATCTGGAACCTTCGATGACTCAGGTATAAAAGGCGACGCGTTTCGCCGCTGATCAGATTTTCGACGATCGCCGACTGTGTTCGCCGCTATCGTTCTGCTTTGAGTGTAGCTTGCTTTTGTGGGCACAGGTTCGCCCAATAAACAACCAGTTTCGTCATACACAGTTTTGTGACTGTTTTCTCTACCGTCACTACTACGTGACATCTGGTGGAGGTGCTAGTTCGTTCATGCACCGAACGCCCCCGCAAAGCCGCGACCCAAGCCCGAAACCGGAGAACGAGACCAACGTCGCCAAGGACCAGCGAGCTAGCCGTAGGCAGCAAGGACTTGTACCGGAGTTCGGACTTCTTCCAGAAAAGACCACTGCAATCAAGGCCAAGTCAACGACCAAAATGGCAGCACCAGCGTCCCCCATCCTGCTGCAACAACCTCGGGAACCACCGACCTTCCGTGGATCATCGGCTGAAGACCCCGAAACCTGGCTGGAGACATACGAGCGGACCGCGACGTTCAACAAATGGAGTGACGATGACAAGCTGCGCCATGTCTATTTTTCGTTGGATGACGCTGCTCGGACCTGGTTTGAGAACAGAGAGACCACCCTCGTTACGTGGGACCTTTTTCGTGAAAACTTCGTGAGGACCTTCACGAGTGTCGTACGAAAGGAGAGGGCAGAGGTTCTCTTAGAAACCAGAGTGCAATTGCCGAACGAGAACATCGCTATCTTCACGGAGGAGATGACTCGCCTCTTCCGCCACGCCGACCCCGACATGTCTGAAGAAAAGAAAGTTCGGTTCTTGATGCGGGGTGTCAAAGACCAACTATTCGCCGGATTGATGCGCAACCCGCCCAAGACTGTCACCGAATTTCTTTCTGAGGCTACAACGATCGAGAAGACGCTTGAAATGCGCGTCAGGCAATACAACCGCCGTGCCCTGACCAACTACGCCGACGCTCAAGCGCTAGGCGCCGACGACCTGCGCGAGACCATCAGAGCGGTCGTTCGCGAGGAGCTGCAGAAGCTCTTTCCAAGGTCGCAGCCTCACGTGGCATCTATCGCCGACGTCATCAAAGACGAAGTTCAGCGCTCACTTGGAGTTCCCGATGTGCAGCCACAATCGCCTCAACCCCAGCCGGAAGCGCTGACCTACGCCGCCGTCGCCCGTCGTCAAGGCCCCCCTCCGCGCTCGCGCCAGGGCCCCGTAACGCCGCAGTTCCGTCGTCCACCGCCGCCGCCGCCAGCACGCCCGCCCGTCGCCCAGCGCAGCTACCAGAGGAAGACGGACATTTGGCGCGCCCCTGACCACCGCCCGCTCTGCTATCACTGCGGGGAAGCCGGCCATGTCTACCGCCGATGCCCATACCGCGAGATGGGCCTACGAGGGTTCGCCGTCAACGCGCCGCGTCCACAGCTTGGCGAGCGACCACGTGACATCGCCGACTACCTCGCCGGAGCCCAGTGGCAACCACGACGACCCTCACGCTCGCCGTCACCGGGACGCTACATCTCGCCGCATCGCCGTCAGTATACCGGTCCCACCCGGGGCCGATCTCCGAGCCCTTACCCGGGAAACTAAAGGCAGCAACCGATGGAGGTGCGGTTGCTGTACGACGCAATGCCGAAGATCCTCCGCCGCCGCCGACGACGACGACGATTCGCGAATCATCACGACGAGATATCAGCACGCCGCCTAGCAACAGCCTTGACAGCACTTCGCCGCCGCAAGAAGACCGGCCGACGCGACGTAGCAGCAGCGGAGCAAGCCGACGCAGCCGTGATCCGACGCCACGACTTAACCGTAATGCTAGACGACGGTCTACCGACTTAGACGTGCTCATCGATGGTCATAACGTCACCGCTCTCGTCGACACTGGCGCCGACTATTCCGTCTTCAGTGGCGCGTTCGCCGCCAAGTTAAAGAAGGTGAAGACTGCCTGGCAAGGACCCGATATCCGGACAGCGGGAGGCCACCTAATAACGCCGGCTGGAATCTGCACAGCCCGAGTCACGGTAAACAACCGCACTTACCCGGCGAGCTTCGTAATCCTGCAGCACTGCTCCAGGGATGTCATCCTAGGCATGGACTTTCTAAACCAATACGGTGCAGTCATCGACTTAAGATCCAAGTCGATAACGCTTTCAACGCACAACGCGCTACCACCGGATACAAGCATAAGTTACCATGCCTTGAATGTGCTTGAAGAACAAGTCACCGTTCCGCCTCGCTCCAGCGTAATGATTTCCGTCGGTACCGAAGTGCCTGCAGACATGGAGGGCATCATCGAGGGCGATCATCACCTACTGCTCGACCGTGAAATTTGCGTCGCAAGAGGCATAGCTAAGCTACGTTCAGGGAAAGCAAGGGTGATGCTCACGAACTTCAGCCCTGAATACAAGCACATTAACAAAGGCACCACGGTCGCCTACATCGACGAAATGGTACAAGCCAGCAGTGCTTTCGCCTTCACGGATTCCAGTGCACCTGCAACGACGACTATAATACCTGAGCCAACTTTCGACGTCAATCAGAACCTTCCCAGGCACAAGAAAGAACAACTAAAAGCTCTGCTCCTGCAATACAAGGACTGCTTCTCGTCGTCGTCAAAAGTTCGACAAACCCCTGTCGCCAAGCACCGCATCATCACCGACGAAAATGTCCGCCCACTGCGTCAGAGCCCATACCGAGTTTCGGCGCGCGAACGTGAAGCCATAAGGCACCAAGTCGACGAAATGCTACGCGACGACATCATCCAGCAGTCCAAGAGTCCGTGGGCGTCCCCCGTGGTGTTAGTGAAGAAGAAGGATGGAACCCTACGTTTCTGCGTCGATTATCGTCGCCTCAACAAGATCACGAAGAAGGACGTATACCCCCTCCCACGGATTGACGACGCCTTGGATCGACTATACAACGCAAAGTATTTTTCGTCGATGGACCTCAAAACCGGCTACTGGCAAATCGAAGTCGACGAGAGGGACCGGGAGAAGACGGCCTTTATAACACCAGACGGACTGTTCGAGTTCAAGGTCATGCCGTTTGGTCTTTGCTCGGCACCTGCGACTTTCCAACGCGTCATGGATACAGTACTGGCAGGCTTGAAGTGGCAGACTTGCCTCGTCTATTTGGACGACGTCGTTGTGTTTGCCTCAAGCTTCGAGGAACACCTCCGGCGCCTTGAAACAGTTCTTCAAGCAATCAAAACCTCCGGACTCACGTTAAAGCCAGAAAAGTGCCGCTTCGCATATGAGGAGCTCTTGTTTTTGGGCCACGTCATCAACAAGTCTGGAGTGCGCCCCGACCCTCAGAAAACTGCGGCCATCTCCAACTTTCCTCTGCCCGCTGACAAGAAGGCAGTGCGTAGATTTCTTGGACTGTGCGCCTATTACAGGCGCTTCGTCAAGGATTTTTCACGGATCGCAGAGCCACTGACGTATCTCACGAAGGCTGACGTCGAGTTCAAGTGGGAGACGCCGCAACTCGAAGCATTTGAAGAACTGAAGCGACGCCTGCAATCGCCGCCAATACTTGCGCATTTCGACGAAAACGCCGATACCGAAGTCCACACCGACGCAAGCAGCGTAGGACTCGGCGCCGTGCTTGTGCAGAGGACTGATGGACTAGAAAGGGTTGTAAGTTACGCTAGCCGGTCGCTATCGAAGGCGGAAGCAAATTATTCCACAACAGAAAAGGAGTGCCTCGCCATCATCTGGGCTACATCAAAGTTTCGCCCCTACCTCTATGGCAGGCCCTTTAAAGTTGTGAGCGACCACCACGCCTTGTGTTGGCTAGCTAACTTGAAGGATCCTTCAGGTCGCCTCGCACGATGGAGTCTGAGACTTCAAGAATTCGACATCACTGTCGTTTACAAGTCCGGGCGAAAGCACTCCGACGCCGACTGCTTGTCTCGCGCCCCCGTCGAACCGCCGCCACAGGACGACCAGGATGACGATACTTTCTTGGGACCAATCAGTGCCGACGAATTCGCCGAACAACAGCGAGCCGACCCGGAACTAAGGAGCCTTGTAGACTACCTGGAAGGCAAGACCGTCATTGTGCCGAAGGTGTTCAGGCGAGGATTGGCGTCGTTTTTCTTGCAAAACGACATTCTCCTAAAGAAGAACTTCTCGCCTCTCCGAGCCAACTACCTCCTCGTGGTACCCTCAGCATTGCGTCCAGAGGTTCTGCAAGCTCTCCATGACGACCCAACGGCTGGACACCTCGGTTTTTCCCGCACGCTCGCGAGGATACAAGAAAAATACTACTGGCCTCGCCTCTCTGCCGACGTCGCCCATTACGTAAGGACATGCCGAGACTGTCAGCGACGCAAAACACCGCCGACAAGGCCAGCCGGACTTCTACAGCCGATCGAGCCACCTCGCCGACCGTTCCAGCAGATTGGGATGGACTTACTGGGGCCTTTTCCGACGTCGACGTCCGGGAATAAATGGATCGTCGTAGCTACGGACTACCTCACCCGCTACGCCGAAACAAAAGCCTTGCCCAAAGGCAGTGCTGCCGAGGTAGCCCGATTCTTCGTTGAGAACATCCTCCTGCGTCACGGTGCCCCAGAAGTCCTCATCACCGACAGAGGTACTGCCTTTACGGCAGAACTAACTCAAGCCATCCTGCGATACAGCCACACAAGCCATCGCCGGACCACCGCCTACCACCCGCAGACGAATGGCCTCACCGAACGCCTAAATAAGACCATCGCCGACATGCTGGCAATGTACGTCGACGTCGAACACAAGACGTGGGATGCCATCCTTCCGTACGTGACCTTCGCATACAACACGGCCGTGCAAGAAACGACGCACATGGCGCCGTTCAACCTGGTCTACGGAAGGAACCCGGCAACGACGCTTGACGCCATGCTACCGGACGTCACCGACGAAGAAAATCTCGACGTTGCCACCTATTTGCAGCGTGCCGAAGAAGGTCGACAGCTCGCCCGACTGCGCATCAAGAACCAGCAGAGGACCGACAGCCGACACTACAACCTTCGACGACGCTACGTCGAGTACCAGCCCGGTGACCGTGTTTGGGTCTGGACTCCGATACGCCGACGAGGACTTAGCGAGAAGCTGTTACGTCGCTATTTCGGACCATATAAGATCACCCGACGTATTGGCGCACTGGACTATGAGGTCGTGCCAGACGGCATTTCGCAATCACAGCGGCGCCGGGCACGACCTGAAGTCATCCACGTGGTGCGTCTTAAGCCTTTCTACGCCCGCTGACAAACTTAGGTACTTTGTTACTTTGTATGTTTTTTGTTATTTTGTTTATTACGCATGGTTTTGTTTTCGCTTTCGTGTTTGTTTGTAGCATCGGGACGATGCTTTTTAAGGGGAGGGTATTGACACGTACACATGTTTATCTTTCACCGGTGGCCGCTTTCAACATTGGCTGACAAATGTTAAACGTTATCGCTCGGCGCAGGACGCGCCTGCATTGGAAGCTTCTCGGACGTTATCAATGCTTCTATCCGTCGTCTGTGGTCACCGACGCCCATGTAATCTGATTGTATGAGCGACGCGAATTGTCTAGAACTTTCTGGAAGACACGCGGGCATCAGGGATTAATCTGGAACCTTCGATGACTCAGGTATAAAAGGCCGACGCGTTTCGCCGCTGATCAGATTTTCGACGATCGCCGACTGTGTTCGCCGCTATCGTTCTGCTTTGAGTGTAGCTTGCTTTTGTGGGCACAGGTTCGCCCAATAAACAACCAGTTTCGTCATACACAGTTTTGTGACTGTTTTCTCTACCGTCACTACTACGTGACAATATATACATACATAGGTAGATTTCGGAAAGCTGGACGGCCCCTAGCCCCCCACCCCCCGGAAATATGAAAACTTTCCGCCTATGTACAGAGCGACGAGCATCTACATGTGCTGCGGACGTTCGGCAACACTCCCATTTATACGCAATAGGTATGAGTTTTGCAGGGTGCGAATGGCAAAGTATCCCGAATTGTAGTCCCGCGTGTATCGTATCGCGTCTGACACGTGTGCTACGATTGATAAGCTGAGGGGGCATTGCCCAACTTCTCTGTATATCGTAGCATGATTATCTGAGGGGCGTTGCCCCATTTCAATGTATAACACAACCGCTCAATAAATCCTGGGCACTCGTGCCCGGGCGACCCGGAACATGGTGTCATGCTGATACACCACGAATAGTTTAAGGCCCGGTCTATTCGTTCGCTGTGCCGACGAACCCCGGCCGGAGGCGCTTCGCTCTCCAATTGTGTATCGGCTAGTAACTGCGACACGAATGGAGATATTCGACAAGGTTGCTGAAGCGCTCCCTGGTGGTCTCTCGTGTAGACGAAAGACCAGCACTCGCGCAGCAACCACGTCGTAGTTCGGATACTTGCTGGTCATACTGGCGAAAGTCTCGGCGGTGTAGTCCTACCATTCCGCCGATGTCATTATCTTTTTCATCGCCGCACTGTCGAGGGGCGAGATGGAGCTTTACCGAGCCGATGCCTCGCAGACCTCGACACATATCTTCGATCTTTGTCAATGTATATTTTTCGGGTCTTGGATAAAGCGCAGAATAGATATAAAAGAAACACAAAAAAGGAGCTATGATCGTAATACGGCGAGGGGACAAAAAAAGTCCGTGAACCTTTTTGCCCGCTCCATATGTGCGACTATTTAATGCGACATCGGGGGCGCGAAGAAAAATGTATGTGTACACTTGCCCGCCCCAAAAATCCCTCCTTTCTTTTCTCCCATTTCAAGCGCGTTATCGTTATACGGCAATGTTTGCACAAATAAGTACACGCCCATTCCCCCTCCCTCCATGCATCCGCCTTATCCTTATAAGACGCGTATTACTTGTGTAGACGAGATAAACGCGATATCAGGGGTGTGAAACTGGGGTGGGAACATACGAATACACGTACGCCCCTTCCTTGCCCCACTGGACCCGCGTTATCATAATACGGCACATATTCCTCGTCTGGAGCGGGGCGAAACTGGGCGGCACCAGCACCGCCGTAGTGCCCATCCCCCGTTTTCTCAGATATTAAAGCTGTGAATGGCCCTCGAACTTCCAGCATTACACTAGATTTTTGAATGGACTCATAGTCGGGTATCAACACCGTTAATAGTGTTGTTGGATGTGACGGTATAGGCTTGGGAATGGCCTATGCGTAAAAATGCACAGCCGGAATCTTGGTCACCTGTATTTCTTCCAGCTTTTCAAGCACGTCAGGTGCACCTTCCGCATAGCAGTTCCCCTTGCGCTAGGGAGTTTTGCGATTTGTCTGCGACACTCGGAACGTCGTGGTAAGCTACACTGTAAGCAAAAGTTAGCCCAGATGGGAGTTTTATCGGCTTATCAACCTAAAATCCTCCCATGCCCTAATCATTTACTCCGTCATAGCGGAGTAAAGACGGCACATGTCGTCATTATGCTCCGGTTGCTAAGTGACGGAATATAAAAACGACATGACTTTATTATACTCGCCACGAAGTTTCAGGTCACGTGGTTATAAAGTCCCCATGGGAGTGTTTGGGTGGGCAATTGAATAATTTGAGTGTGGATTGCTTTGATGAGTAATGCTAAAGTTGCGTACGCAACATGGTCATATATATTTTATTACGCTTTCGTTCACGCAGGAGTATACACGCCTCTTTCACTTGGGCCGGAGCTCCTGCTGTTGTAGCACGCCAGGAATCGCCACGTTTTATCATCTCTATTACTGATGCTACAAGCAAATATAGTTGCACCGATCCTAAATGAGCCCACGCATACATATTCTCGAAAACATGCACTTGGCGACATAAGTGTGTTTGTATGATCGGTAATCACGATTTTTTGCACTGTGCGTCTCGCGTCTGCCGCCGAAAGTCCCCCGTGTGCTGCGATGGAGCACGTCTTCTCCTCGGTCGAGAGCACCTCGCGATGTGTCAGGATGTGTTTTGCCACAACCGTGCGTCATCCTGTCGAGTGGCCGTGGTTTTGCATGTACATTGCCGCTTCAACTCGAAACTAGAGCGGGTACTCCTTCCGTGGGTTGTGCGCTTGAAAATCCGCAAAAGGTTTTCGATACGGTGTCCCAGGAAACGCTAATGCGACAAGATTCCGTGTGGCTGTGCAAGGCGTGTTTGGGCTGTATATTGTACGGCCGCTCATTCTCCGAAATCGCGCCGTTTGTGCAATGGAGGCAAAACAAGTCGTGGTACAACTGCCGGCAGCAGTTCACAAACTCACGGGCGAGTTGCAACAGAAAGTCCGAGCTCGCCGTAACAATGATGTTTACTAATCGAAGCAAACGACAAAACGGTAGTGCTGCCTCCTCGTTGCGTCGCCTGCAGCCGTCGCTCGTATGCGGTTTCACCGGCAAGCAATAGATTTGAGCAACAGCGAATTCCGTCGTGTTTCGTAGACACCTACTTTGCGCGCGATTTACCGTGCAATGCGTCAGAGTCCGATTTCCACGGCGATTCTATCGGAATACATCGTATTCGCAGCCAAGCTGCTGCAAACAAACGTCAGTGCTCAGCGCTCCTTCGTTTTACACAAACGATGTTACTAAAGGTATATCAACGTGAGCGGTAAACATTCCGCAACGGAATGCCGGCCCTTGCAGCCGCTGATATGGCTGGGAGCCACTAGGCCTAGAACGTTGATCCGCGGCCGACGGCGCATTGCGATCGAGCCGCAGCTCGATCGTAATGAAGCACCTTTATTCATCAACACAATTAACGTCTGTACAATTTTGTCGCGTCTAAATGGAAATGCAATTGGTTTTCTTGACATCGTTGGCAGCGAAGAGCAAACACGTACGCAAGCCAGGTGAACCACCGCGACACACAATCGCTGTATGTGCTGCCCGCCTACGAGTAGTCAACTCGTATCGCAGATCTTGAGTTGTGACCAAACTATTTGAAGTCGTGCCTCAGCGACAGGCGGGCCAATTTTGAAACGCTGCGCCCTTTCGGAGCTCGCTACTTTTAAAGGTAGAGGTGGTCTTTAGGAGCAGTCTGGTTAATACAAGCGTACTGTGCATGACATAAATAACCCGAACCAACATACTTAACCAAAACTAAACACACCTAATCAGGTAACTAAAGCCAGAGCTGAGGAATAGCGTAACCTAAACTCACACCTTACCAAAGTAATATATGCTATGCTGAATGAAATATCTATTAACTAACACCAAGGTAAACTGAACTAATCGAACATAACGTAGAAAACGAAGGCTAAGCTTTAATGGCATCACTTTTACACATGTCAAAGGTGGGCCAATAAGATCCACCCTGGCCTATGGAACAGGCTAACCTACCAAAACTACTTCCAATTTAAGCTGCTATACTGTACCTAACACATCCATGTGTGGGGCATTGGTTATATTATCACTATCCGTTCATCTCTACAATACTGATTAATTATTTAAAAGAATGATTTCATTAAATGTGCAAGTCATATCCCCAAGCCTGTGTGAATCAGTCACTTGTGAAGTTAGGAGGCTTAACATTTTCTGTGAGGTATGGCTGAGGTTGCTGCATGAGCCAAGCTAGGGTACCAGAAATCATTTCTACGTCCCATCAAATGAGGAGACGCAAGCCTGCAATTGTCTTCATTACTGTCTGTTTATTCAATATCTTTACATTTCGCTTATTGTGCAAGGTAAAAACGGTATTGAAGCTTTCGGAAAACTGATTCAACATCGAACTATGTATTTTGCATATATATTTCTCTCGTGGTGCACATCTTTTTTCAGAAATTGCTATATGAACGTCGGAAGTAGAAACAATACCAAGGTAGACCATTCTTATTGCAGCTTTTTAGAAAAACATTTGAATATGAAGTATATTGCAAGCAATGTTCATCTGTTTGTTGTAACCTATCACAACATAAGCATTTGCACAACCGTCTGTGACTTATGGAAGTATTTAGAAACACTTGTGGCAACCAACCGGATGTTAACACTTGATCACAGTGGGTCCTGTTATTTTTATTAATATATTAAAAAGTTTGTATTTCATGTTTTTTGTGTGTTGTCTGATACTTTCAGTGAATACAGCAAACGCTGAAAGTGGTATTTGCAAAGATTTCAAGAGAAACTATGATAGCAGATTGGAAAGCATCCACAATTTCTACATAAGCTATTTATTTCTTCATTCAGAAAGTCTAAGCTGATTACATGCATCCATACAAAGAGAATAAAACCAAAGTTAGTGCACGACACACAGTTCCTACATGTAATGGTAAGGACTGCATTTGAAGTGCAAACCTGTAGCACCCACATACTAGGAAAAAAATGTACACAAGGGATTACAAAAACACAACTAGATTATACATAAGAGAAAATTTACCTGCACATCCATCTGGGCCAAGACAATTAAATAAATATGTGGAAGTGCAGAGACATGGCTGCGACCTAACCTAACCTAACCCAACCTGTTTGCAAGTAACTAATTTTGCAAGTAACTTGCAAGAATTTTGCAAGTAACTAGCTATCCAGCATCGTTTGGGATTCTTCAAAGCATTACTATGGACCAACACGTTTCAGTAAGGCGAGCAGTTATGTGCGTATGACAAAAGCGCATTTGTGATGGCAGCAACAAGATGACTATTACACTGACGACAATCATAGGATGGCATGGTTTTTGCTATGACAGCTCGACTCTAAGTTTAGAACATGCTGACCGTTGGGTTCTTCATAGGTACTGAACAGGCATAAGCGAGAGACATACTGATTGTGACGACATCTGCGACTAAGTGCTATACAATCATACAAACCTATGTCTATGTCATGGAAATGACAGACATACGAGACTGTGGTGAAACTGTGGTGATGGAAATAGACTGTGGTGAAACGACAATGGCAATTGTACTTCAACAAAGAAATCTTAAAACATGATCAAATTCAATCAATGGTGCGGTACAATGTTCCCCAGCTTTTATGTAACATATGTGAGGAAAGGACTGGGTAATGTGGGCCGATCCCGAAGCTGATGCAGTCTAACACTGCGTCTCAAAGCACTAGCTGTCACGAGGGAGGAATGTGAGGGCAGCAGGGAAATATTCTGCAAGGGCAGGAAAAATTGAGAAATTTTGTAAGCGTTCCTAGCATGTTATGTATTATTGCACACATGCATACACTTATTACATAATTACATGTGTACATATTTATTGTTTTTCACAATATTTTTTAATAAATGTCCATGCCTTTTTTTTCTTTCGCCCAATTTTGTTGCCGTACATATTCAATTCAGCGCTGCTGAGAAAGTATGCAGATTCAATGCACATCTTGAAAACATTATGATGCGAAGCGTTGTTTATTGGCAATGCCTATTTGATGCTATACAAAGACTGGTTTGGTTTGGTTTGATGAGTTTTATGCAGGAATTGTAGTAGAACGTGCCCATTCTGGAAGCTTGGCCAAGAACGAGCAGACCCACTGGCACATACTGAGCAGATAAATAAAAGAATTCCTTAAATATATTTCATCAATCCATTAAGAGATCGATGTGCTTTAAAAATGCCTCTGATCCGACATTACATCTGCAGGTTTGATGTAGAAAGTTGCGTTTTGTTATGCAGAACAGGGGAAGACATGCTTGTTCAGTATAAAAGTGCAATAAAAGCCCGTTCTCTGGTAATTGCATTTGGCACCTGGTAGCACCTATTTTCCAAGTAAACAGCCATAGACTGACAAACTGCAAAGTCAGGGAAACATCCTAAGAAAATCCAACATACTGAGATTATACTAAAAAGATTGATTCCACAAATAAACAAAAAGGGAAAGCTTTAGTGACAGTGCCAATCACTGCAGTTGTAGCAATATATATGTTGTACGTGATGTCAGGTCATGTGCCCGCCATTACGGAGCACATATGTCACGAGGGGATCGCAGCGCCCAGTACGGCTTGAAATAAATTCAACTTTCAAAACATCAATGATCTTCAATTGTCGCAGTCGACTGCGTTGCGGTGTCACCGAGTGGGGAGGCAGTGTTTACAGAAAGCATGTCTGCTAGTTCTACATCAACTAACAAAGTGTAAGGTTCATATTTATTATTGTTCTTTTCCATAAATAACTTGCAATTGGCTGTAACAGGAGTTCAACAGCTGCTAACGAAGGTTGTGGAGAATAGAATTATTGCTAGCTTCGCGCCAGCCAACAACACGGCAACCTCACAAGATTCACCTGATGAAGCACCCGTAGAGAAGAAACAACGTTCTTTGCTGCATCCAATTTACTGCACCTAAAATTCCCTGCATCTGAACATGCTTGGCTGAACATGCTTGGTGCCCAGTTGGGGTTTGCTTCATCAAAGAGCTTGGTAGGTTTCCATGAAAAGAAAGGCACGTTTGCTACAATCAGCTTGGTGCTTCAGCTTTTGACATAAATCAGCCTCTGCAAGATGTAGTGTGCGGTTATGAATTCCGCGGTGGCACGCTGAGCGCAGAGATGGGTCACTGCAAACATAACATGCCTGTTATGAAATGACGGCCGCATACATAAACATTGTTTGGTATTTTCAATTCCTTTCTGTTGATCCACACAAGCCTCTCCACTTCTCGGACCCCACCTTTGGGCAGTCCCACCGTGGTGTGTTATCACCATAGGCAAGCAAGACATTCTTGGGCTTGGTCCCTTTCTATTTGACATGAATTTATGGGGGTGATATGTGGGAGGGCAACCTAAACTTGGGGGTCATATGGGGTTTGGCCAACCTAAATTGGGGGTGATATGGGGGAGGGGGAGGGGCAACCTAAATGTGGGGGTGATATGAGGGTAGAGGAGGAGGAATAAACTTTATTAGGCCAGTGGTTATGGCTGTTGGGCCACCCTAAATTTAGTGCAGCAAGCACATGCGTGATCGGCAGGAACTCCATAAATGCAGTAAGGAATGCGGTTTTACCGAAATACACGAGTCACAATATATATATATATATATATATATATATATATTGTGACTCGTGTATTTCGGTAAAACCGCATTCCTTACTGAATTTATGGAGATCCTGCCGATCACGCATGTGCTTGCTGCACTAAATTTAGGGTGGCCCAACAGCCATAACCACTGGCCTAATAAAGTTTATTCCTCCTCCTCTACCCTCATATATATATACAATATATATATATATATATATATATATATATTGTGACTCGTGTATTTCGGTAAAACCGCATTCCTTACTGCATTTATGGAGTTCCTGCCGATCACGCATGTGCTTGCTGCACTAAATTTAGGGTGGCCCAACAGCCATAACCACTGGCCTAATAAAGTTTATTCCTCCTCCTCTACCCTCATATCACCCCCACATTTAGGTTGCCCCTCCCCCTCCCCCATATCACCCCCAATTTAGGTTGGCCAAACCCCATATGACACAATATATATATATATATATATATATATATATATATATATTGTTCCCGGAAACGGTATAACCGACAATATATTTACAAAATATCTACAGCGAGCTGTAGCACTGCCAAGACGGCGGAAAGACAATCTCTTCAATCGTCGTCTTCTTCGCTCAAATGGTCAACGTCATCTTTGTCCCATTGCGCGCAGTCTCGTAACATTAACCTCCGGCCGGAAAAGCGCCGACCCGGCGCCTAAGATAGGGTGGTGGGCGCGAGGTATGGCTTGAGGCGGGCCACGTGCACGACGTCTGAGGAAGGAGAAGACGTGGTAGGATCGAGCGGGGCTATTTCGTAAGTGACATCTGCCAATCGTCGCAGGACGCGATAGGGGTCAGAGTATCTCCAAAGTAGTTTTTCGGAAAGGCCAACGCGCCGAGACGGGGACCAGACAAGGACAAGGTCACCCGCACTGAAGCGGGCGTCCCGGTGGTGGGCGCCGTACAACAATTTCTGCCGTGACTGCGACGCAGAGAGGCGAAGACGGGCAATGTGACGTGCTTTTTCTGCTGCAGCAATGGCGTCGCGCGCGTATTCAGTAGGCAGTGCGGCAGGGGTCGAAATAAGTGTGTCAAAAGGGAGCGTTGGTTCTCGTCCGTATAGAAGATAGAAGGGAGAGTAGCCGGCGGTGTCATGGCCTGAGGAGTTATATGCAAAGGTGACAAAAGTTAGCGCAGTGTCCCAGTCATGGTGATCAGACGAAACATACATAGAGAGCATATCACTGTTAATGCGATTCAGACGTTCAGTAAGACCGTTCGTTCGGGGGTGGTATGCAGTCGTAAGATTGTGTTTGATGGCACAAGAACAAAGTCAGTCTTGAATGACTTTAGATAAGAAGTAGCGATTCCGGTCGGTGAGGAGCTGACGAGGAGCGCCGTGATGTAAAATTACGTCTTGCATCAAGAAGTCGGCGACGTCTGTAGCGCAACTGGTCGGGAGAGGTCTTGTGATAGCATAACGGGTCGCATAATCCGTAGCCACGGCAATCCATTTATTGCCAGCGGTGGAGAGAGGGAAGGGGCCGAGAAGCTCGAGACCAACACGAAAAAATGGCTCGGCGGGTATGTCAATAGGCTGGTGGAGCCCAGCTGGAGGAAGAGTTGGCCTCTTCCGGCGTTTGCACGACGCGCAGGGAGCTACATAACGTTGAACAGAACGGTAGAGACCAGGCCAGAAAAAGCGCCGCCGTACACAGTCATACGTCCTGGAAACACCAAGGTGGCCGGCTGTTGGGACATCATGCAGTTGCTCGAGTACGGTGGCCCGAAGGTGTGCGGGAACGACGAGTAGTAGTTCCTGTCCCTCGGGGTGCATGTTACGGCGACGATATAATGTGCCATTCACAATGACAAGCAGGCGAAGTGACCGGTCCGACGAGCCAGACTGCAGGCCGTTGATGAGATCATTTAGAGACGTATCCCGCGGTGGCTCGTCACCGATGTGGCTGAAAGCGGAGAGCGAGAAAAGGCCAGGTGGTGTATCCTCCGTGGTAGCTCCGGGGGCATCAACGGGGTGCCGAGACAAGCAGTCGGCATCCTGGTGTATTCGGCCAGACTTGTACACCACAGTGCACGTATTCACGTATTCCTGGAGACGTAGTGCCCACCGACCTAGACGCCCAGTTGGGTCCTTGAGGCTCGAAAGCCAGCACAGAGCGTGGGGGTCAGTGGTAACAGTAAAAGGCCACCCGTATAGGTAGGGGCGAAATTTTCTAACTGCCCAAACAAGAGCGAGGCACTCGCGCTCGGTAATGGAATAATTACGCTCGGCAGGGTAAAGAAGCCGGCTGGCGTACGCAGTAACTCGATCACAACCACGTTGGCATTGGGCTAAAACAGCGCCCATGCCATAGCCACTCGCGTCTGTGCGCACTTCAGTTGGAGCATTGGGATCAAAGTGGGCGAGAATCGGCGGGGTAGTGAGTAGCATAATAAGGTGTGAAAAGAGTGTGGCTTGAGCGAAACCCCACGAAAACGGAGCGTCTTTCCTGAGAATATCTGTTAGTGAACTGGCTATGTCTGCAAAATTTCTGATAAATCATTGGAAATATGAGCACAAGCCCACAAAGCTTCGAACATCCTTGGCACAAGTTGGTACAGGGAACTCGATGACAGCACGAACCTTGGCGGGGTCGGGACACACGCCAGTTGAATCGACGAGATGCCCGAGGATGGTTATTTGGCGGCGACCGAAGTGGCATTTCGAAGAATTAAGTTGTAGCCCAGCCGCACGAAACACCGACAGGATGGATGAAAGACCTGTGAGGTGTGTGGCAAATATCGGGGAGAACACGATCAAGTCGTCCAGGTAGCACAGGCAGATAGGCCATTTAAAGCTGTGCAACAGCGTGTCCATCATTTGCTCGAATGTGGCCTGGGCATTGTACAAGCCAAATGGCATAACTTTGAACTGATAGAGGCCGTCAGCTGTAACAAATGCTGTCTTTTCACGGTCCCTGTCGCCCACGGCGATCTGCCAGTAACCAGAGCACAGGTCGATGGATGAAAAATAGGTCGCGCCGTAAAGGCAATCCAGAGCGTCATCAATTCGTGGAAGAGGATATACATCCTTCTTGGTGATCTTATTGAGATGCCGATAATCAACGCAAAATCGCCAACTGTTGTCTTTCTTTTTAACTAAGACAACAGGAGAAGCCCATGGACACGCGGACGGCTGGATAATGCCTTTTGAAAGCATCTTGTCAACCTCTTGTTGAATAACTTGGCGCTCAGGTGGTGACACGCGATAAGGTCGCCGGTGAATCGGATGTGCATCGCCAGTATGTATGCGATGTTTGACGAGAGAGGTTTGACCTAAGGAACGGCCGTCAAAGTCAAGATGTCGGAGTATGTGACGAGCAAATGACGGAGGTCGTCGACTTGGGAGGGCAGAAGGTCCGGGGCAATCATCTTTGTGGTAGCGCTCTGTACCGAAGGAGAAGTGGGCGAGTGGGCAGACAAACCTGCTGACGTAGTATCAGGTGACAGTGATCAAATCTGGCACTCATCTGATGGTGACAAGGTGGCCAAAACTATGCCTTGGGGAAGAACTTGAGGACAGAGTCCGAAGTTAAAGAGGGGCAGGCAAGTCTGGTTTGTCGCAAGCAGTCAAAACAGTGTGGGGAAAGGAAATGCTGTGCGACAAAAGGACACTGGTAGACGGAGTAACCACATAGTCACCATCCGGTACACTGGGGCAAGGTACAGCGACAATACAGGTGAGTGCTTGGGGCGGCAAACGAACAAACTCGGCACAAGAGAGCTGGCTCTGGACTACGTCAGGAGCGTCTAGTGAAGTGGGGAATCCAAGTTCAACGACACCGGCCGAGCAGTCAATTACAGCGGAGTGGTCAGTCAAGAAATCAAGTCCGAGGATTACGTCATGAGGGCAGCGGCGAAGAACATGAAACAACACGGACGTATGGCGGCCAGCGACGCTCACGCGTGCGGTGCACATTCCAAGCACGGATGGAGCTCCATCGTCAGCGACACGTACAACGCGGGACTCTGCAGGTGTGAGAACTTTGTGTAAGCGTTCACGGAGATCAGAGCTCATGATGCAAATATGTGCACCGGTGTCGATAAGGGCAGTAACGGGTAGGCCATCCACTTCTACGGCAAGTTGGTTCTCGTGCGTGGGCAAGGTTAAAAGAGGCTTTGCAGGTCGTGGGAACAATGCAGCGTCACCTCCAAGGAGCTGCATTGCTCAGTTTTCCTGGAAAGAGCGGCCAGAGGGGTGCGGCGAGGAATAGCGGCGGGGCAGAGGGGACCGGGAACGACGATCGTGCGGAGAAGGTGAACGGCTAGAGCAGCGGGTTGGTACAGGAGCGTCTCGGAGCGGTGAGTTGTTACGAGCGGCAAACTGCAGGGGTCGATTGTCAAAAAATGAGCGAGGGGAGGAAGGTTGGCGATACCGGCAGTGACGGGAAATATGTCCAACGCCGTGGCAATGAAAACATATGGGCTTATCGTCCTGGGTTCTCCACTGGGCCGGATCCCGATAGCGGCGCAACGTTGCCGTATTTCTGTAAGGTGGAAGAACAGAACTGACACGAGGGTGAGGCACGGATGCAACAGGCTGGAGTTTTGCGTTAGCCAGCTCTTCCCTCACGACGGCTTGGATTAAAGAGACTGTCGGTCGGGAGTCGTCGGAAGGGCGTGCAAAATAGGAAGGTGGCGACGCCGCCTCAATTTCACGACGAACGATGCGGACAAGGCTATCGGTAGTCGATTGCTAATTGGGTGGCTGAACGTCAGCGCAATACGATGTAGCGACCGTGTTTGGAAGCCGCATGAATTGTTGGGCGATGAGGCGACTCTTGAGTGCTTCAAAACGCCGGCATTCCTTGATAATGTCTTCAATGGTCGAGCAGTCCTTAAAGACCAGCAAGTTGAAAGCATCATCAGCAATGCCTTTTAGGACGTGACTTACTTTGTCCGCCTCGGTCATGGTGGCATCAGCTCGGCGGCAAAGGGCGATAACGTCAAGTATGTACGGCACGTACGACTCCGTGGGAGATTGGGCGCGACAGGAGAGATCTTTCGAAGCGGCGCTGTGGCGGCCAATAGGTTTGCCAAATAGGTCACGAAGCTTTTGCTTACATAGATCCAAGCTGGTCAGCTCCGTTTCATGAGTGTCAAACCAGACGCGTGCTGTCCCACTCAGGTAGAAACCCACATTAGCGAGTGTCACTGTCGGGGCCCACCGATTGTTGGTTGCGACGTGCTCATAGTTCCTAATCCAGTCATCAACGTCGACGTTGTCGGTGCCGCAAAAAGATCCTGGGTCGCGGGGTTGGATCAAGATCACTGGCTGGGGTGCCGGTGTTGCGGTTGACGCAATAGTCCCGCCTGTTGACATGGTGGAACTTGCCAGGACACGTCTGCTACGGAGTTCCGTCTTGAGTAGTACCCCAGCACCTCCCCCAAAATGTCACGGGAAACGGTATAACTGGAAATATATTTACAAAATATCTACAGCGAGGTGTAGCACTGCGAAGATGGCGGAAAGACAACCTCTGCAATCGTCGTCGTCGTCACCCAAATGGTCAACGTCATCTTTGTCCCATTGTGCGCAGTCTCGTAGCAATATATATATATATATATATATATATATATATATATATATACAGGCTGTTTCAGCGAACACTTTAAAAAGTTCTTCAAGGTTGCCTGTGGCAGATAGCCCAATTCCATTTAATGAGCTGGTCTACTCGAAGAGGCGGACATTACATGCACCAGAAATTGAACTGCATAATCGAATGATTAACAAAAATAATAATTAAGTTTTTAACTTGTTGCCGCATGGCCCATATTGCAATTTACAAATGGTAGCCGTGGAGTTCGCAAGGCGGATCCACGTGGAACGAATTCTCAGGATGACACCAGTTTCGAGATATTAATTACCGAACTTTGCGAAGAAATGCATTGGCGTTCCAGTTAGGTTCTTAACAAAACGTCGCCTTCTGCATTGAAGCACAAAATTAACTGGAACGCCAATGCATTTCTTCGCAAAGTTCGGAAATTAATATCTCGAAACTGGTATCATCCCGAGAATTCGTTCCAAGTGGATCCGCCTTGCGAACTCCACGGCTACAATTTGTAAATTACAATATGGGCCATCAGGCAATAGGTAAAAACTTAATTAATGAATTTCTGGTAATTATTCGATTATGCAGTTCAATTTTTTGTGCAAGCAATGTCCGCGTCTTCGCGTACCCAGTTCATTAACTAGAATGGGGCTATCTGCCACAGGCAACCTTAAATAAATTTTGAAAGTGTTCGCTGACTGACCCTGTATATATATATATATATATATATATATATATATATATTGACCATTTCCTGGTGCTGCCGTGGGCGCTGCCATGTTTGGTCACGTGGTGACGCGTCCATTGCTTGCCTCAGCTGCCTCCGTTGCCTCCGTGTTTACAATACAAGCGCGTGACGCCGGTGCGGTGCAGCAAACCTCCGTTTTACACATATCGTAGACGGTGACTGTTTGGATGACACGAAGCTTTGGCCACAGCTTTAGAGGACATGTAAGTGCTTTCAGAGCTCATTACGCCTTGTCCAAACTGTGCGAGCAGCGTATACGGTGCCTGTACTAACAGCGGGGCTAGAAATGTATTCCAAGCTGCCTAAACATTCCGATTATGAATTAAATCAGGATCACTGTGCTCGTTCTTTATTTGGCATACATTTTGAAGCAGCGGCTTGTCATGTTTCTGAGTCATGTTTCTGGGTCAAAGGCGCAATTATAGAGGCAAAGTTGCGCACAAACCGGCGAAAGAAGGAGCGTAACCCTACGAAGCTTCTTAACTGCTTTATAGTCGTCGGTTTGGGAAAGTCGGTGACGGCACGTAGTTTAGCCGGGTCCGGAAGTACACCGTCCTTTGATACGACGTGACCGAGAATTGTAAGTTTTCGCGCAGCAAAATGGCTCTTCTTCAGATTGAGTTGGAGCTGAGCGTTCTTCAGACAAGTCAGGACATGGTTGAGGCGTTCGAGATGGGTTGCGAAATTTGGCGCAAAGACAACAATGTGTTCGAGGTAGCAGAGACATATGTGCCACTTCAAACCCCGCAGAACCGAGTCCATCATGCGCTCGAAGGTGGCAGGCGCATTACAGAGGCCGAAGGGCATGACATTAAATTCATATAGACCGTCAGGCGTGACGAAGGCTGTCTTTGAACGGTCGGCCTCTGCTAAAGGCACCTGCCAATACACGGAACGCAAATCTAACGATGAAAAAAACTCGGCACCTTGTAAGCAATCAAGGGCATCGTCAATTCTCGGCAAAGGGTACACGTCTTTCCGAGTGACCTTGTTTAGGCGCCGGTAATCCACGCAGAAGCGAATCGAGCCATCTTTTTTTTTAACGAGAACCACAGGGGATGCCCACGGACTTTGTGAAGGGCGAATAACGTCGCGTTTAAGCATATCGTCAACCTGGTCGGAAATAACTTGACGTTCCGCGGTGGAGACACGGTACGGACGTTGTCGCACTGGTGAGTTGGAGCCGGTGTCGATGTAGTGAACAATGGTAGAAGTTCGGCCAAGGGCACGTTGGGCAACATCGAAAGACTCGCGGAACTGGTAGAGCAGCTGGCGAAGAGCAGAGCGTTCAGATGGCAACAGTCCGTCTGCGATCGACGAATTCAATAGGTCGGCAGCTGGTATATCAGAAGGGTTAAGAGCACTGACGGCGTCGAGGTAGCGTCGAGCGGAATCTTGCTGCACGGAAAAAATCTGTCCGATATCAATGGGTTGCACGCATCCAAGGGATTCACCTTTAAGCAGTTGGATGGGATACGGAAGAGGATTTGTGAGGCAGAGTGCGCTTGTTCCATTCTAAATAGACAGGGTCGAATAAGGCAGAAGAAGGGGCTTCTGACTTAGAAGGAGGCGTGATGGTTCAAAGAATGCAGCTTCGTCACATATGCTGTTGCAGAACACTGGGAGCAAAACAGCTGATGTCGGCGGAATTTCTGTGTCCTCTGTTACGACTAGTTTGTGGGCGGCTTGATGAATGTGGTTTTAGGGCGGGTCACACAAGGGGAAGAGCTCAAGTTCAGATCTGGCACAATCAATAACGGCGTGATTACACGATAGAAAGTCCCAGCCAAGTATGATGTCGTGCGAGCAGGATGAAAGGACGATAAACTCAACAATATAGTGTTCTTTAGCAATGATAAGTCGAGCAGTGCAGGCGGCTATAGGCCGAACAGGGTCTCCATTCACTGTACGTAAGGGCATCATCTCAAGAGGCGTAGTCACTTTTCGCAGCTTGCGGCAAAGTTTGGCATCTATAACAGAAACGGCAGCACCGGTATCAACAAGAGCATACGCATGGGTGCCTTCAACAAAAACTTCGACAATATTCGACGGCAAATTTCGAGGACTTGAGCATTTCGACAGCGCAGTTCTTGCCTCTTGAACTGCGGGGGCTAGTTTCCCTCATTTTCAGGGGCTGGTCGACGACGCATGGGCGACAAGGAGCGGCGACGGGGTGAAGGTGAGCGACGAGACGTGGGTTGCGGATAGTCACGTGAAGACGTGCTTGTTTGGGGATCCGGACTTTCATAACGAGAGCGGGGACGATCCATGTAGTTCGGTGAACGGGCGTCTGAGTATCCTGGGGCACGACGATGGCAGTGTCGGGCGATATGACCAGGGCCGCCGCATGCAAAACAGATCGGCCGGTTGCCGCGCGTTCGCCAGGGATTTGCATTGATGGGAGCAGCCCATGTTACGGATGGCTGAGTCGGGGCTGCAGCATGCGACACACCATGGAACGGTGAGCGCTGTTGTAGCTGCTGCCGCTTTACTACCTCAGCGTAACTAAGAGGCGCGGCGACAGGATGCTGCTGAATGGGCACCGGCGTGGCCTAGGAAATCTGTTCTTGAATGACATGTCGAAGCACGGGAGCCAACGGGATTGGTTGCTGCAGTTGCTGCTGCTGTGGGAGCTCCTGACGCTGAGGAAACGGCAGGAGAGACAACTGACGGGCCACCTCCTCACGCACAAAGTCTTTCATTTGTGAGAGAAGGTATGACTGGTCAGGCACGACGTCCAGGGCAGCGAGTGGTTGGTTGTACGTCTGAGGTGAACGTCGGGTGAGAGCTAGCTGCCTTCTCAATTCGTCATAGCTCTGGCACAGGGTTACCACCTCAGACACAGTGCCAGGAGACTTTGCAAGAAGCATTTGAAAGACATCGTCGTCGACACCCTTCATAATATGCTGCATTTTGGTACTTTCGCTCATTGAGGCATCGACGCGCCTGCAGAGATCGATTATGTCCTCAATATAGGCGGTAAAAGTTTCATTGGGTTCCTGTGCCCGTGTGCGCAGCCGTTGTTCGGCGCGTAACTTCCGCACGGCAGGGCGACCGAAAACGGCAGATATTGCCTCCCTGAAAGCGGACCAGTTCTCAAATTCTGATTCGTGGTTCGTATACCACAGCTTCGCCACGCCAGCCAGGTAAAAGTTCGCGGTACTCAACTTCGCATCCCACTTGTTGGGTCCACTAACTTTTTCGTAGGACGACAGCCAGTCCTGGACGTCCTGGTCTTCCGTACCCGAAAATACCGGGGGGTCTCGCTGGCGAACCGGGCCGGGGCAAACAGTGGCCGGGAGAGGTGGCGGCGGTTGGGTAGCGTCAGCTGGCATGGTCGAGTGCAACGTGCGGGATCGGAGTTCCAGGGTGCCGGCGATGTGCGTACCCCGCACCTCCACCAAATGTAAAGAGGTTTATTGGGCGAGTCCAACAAACATGCGGTAGCTCGGAACAGTAGGCAGGGAGAACAAGATGGTGGTGTCCAAACGCCAATCTCGTGCCTTCTCGTGATGATGATCGCCGGGATGTCCTTTTCATTTCTTCATTATATTATTGATATGTTGGCGACAGGGTGGGTGTAAGTTTGCGCGCGAGTAGGGGTAGACCTGTGTAAATAACGTGTGAGAAACTTACTACGCTAGTAAGGTAAGTGGCGTTACTTCCTTTTGTAACGAGCTGTACTCACTCTTAAATGCCGACGTTGCGGAGTTGAAGTCCTTTCTTTGGAGGTTAGCTATACAGCGCTGGCGGATGAATGATCTTTTTTTAACGTCGAGGAGAGCCGTTCATTGCAAAGGGCCGGCAACCAGTACTAGTCCTTATGTAACAGCGGCGCCACAGGTTGATTCGGTTCCTTAATATGCGAATCACTATTTTTGCAGCTAACTACCACCCACGTATTCCCTTTATCGTTTCATATTTTGCAACATGAATCGGGTAGAGCTCATTAGCGAACACCCACTTGCATTTCCGACAACTGATCGAACAGTAGCAGCAGTAGCGCACCCTGGATCTCTGCCAGGGGGGGTGAATTTTTGTGGGGGGGGGGAGGAAGCAAGCACTTTGCATATTATGCAATTTCCTTGCTTTAGCCAGAGGAATCCAACAGCAAATAAAATGCCTAATAATTGTAATAACGACACCAAGGATGATGACGATGTTTATTTCTTCAGCCTTTTTTGCAATGTAATTTAAGAGTGAATGAATAAATACAAGAGAATGATAGAGTGTCTTTGTTAATCAGGAAAATTCTACCTCAAGCCACCTCCTGAATTGTCATGACAATCTGCACAGAGAACTGAAGGTACACGTTTGACTGATGGGGCTGGACGCGTGGGGGGGGGGGTTACAACTCCCCCCCCCCCCCACCGTCGGTGCGCCACTGAGTAGCAGGGCAGAAGCAGTAGTGGTTTCGTATTCGGGCACAATGGCTGAGGCAACGTATGGCGCGCCGCCGAAGGGTCCATTTCGTTCCTCCAGAGCAAACTGCTACGCGCAAAGGGTCAATATATGGACTATTAGTACAACATTCAAATAAAATAAAGAAAATAAAGTAGTAGCCACGCCCACTCCCCTATGGAAGACACCGAACATCACATATGTTTCGAAATATGTTTTGATATGTTTCCACGTCTGCATGTGCGTGTGGACACTTGTCCGCCACTGTGGGCTCTCGGGGAGATTACTGTGGCGATACATCGGCCCATACGAGATTGTGCGCCGCCTTAGCGATGTGAATTATGAGGTCGTGCCCCTCGCTTGAGCCGATGACGTCCCCGTCCCGCAGTTATGCACGTAGTACGGATGAAGCCGAACTACGCCCGCGAGTGAAGTGCACCATTCAATCCCTTCGCCGTCCTGCGCAGTGTTGCAGTTATCCTTTGCTTTCTGTGACCATATTTGCCATTAGAGCTGTCCTACCACTTTATGCGCTTTATTGTAACCAGCCGACCTCGCGACCGGGACAGTCGCTTTTGACAGGGGAGAAATGACGCGATTTTGACTGGCACCTCCGGCCACTAGAACGAGAATGACGAAGTGCGTAGTAGAACGCACGCTCTTCGAGTGTCAGCCATTATTAAAGGAACACCGTTTTGCCAAGGCCTCGCTCGTTAACTCAGTGACAATATCACTGAAAATTTCAAAAAATCTACAGATCAGTAGCCGAGGTACATCAGTAGCCAGTTACTTCGCCTTCTGCGTCACCTCGCAACGTTTCTTTGGATTAGTTAATGCAAAAACGCCCGTGTGCTTGCGTTGTAGTGCACGTTAAAGAACCTCAGGTGGTCAAAATTAATCCGGAGCCCTCTACTACGGCGTGCCTCATAATCAGAACTGGTTCCCCCGAAAGAAGAAGATCATGGAGGCAAGAAACAAAACTCCATGGACTAGTTCAATGATTAATGCTCACAATTATTTATGTTGTTGCCAATATTTCAGAGTACACATAACGAACCGCTTTTTCGGGTACATGTTTTGCTGAGACTAGACAAGTTCGTATAATTATTTTTTGCATATGAATGCTTATGACTTCTTATACAATTGAACAAATCATATTTTCTGTTTTTCCGAGATGTTCTGAAAAGAAATGACGAAATGCCTTTAATAAAAAAATTATTTCCATCGACAAATTTAACATGACAATTCCAGCAGACACTATCGCCACACCATGCCACCCTGTGATGCCACACCGTAATGCAAGTTGCTTCGCGCGCTTTACAGTAGGTGTTGTGTGGTTCATCTGACCGGTATGAACTTCGCTAGACAAGATGCCCACTCTTCTTAGTAGTTAGAGCGTTTTATTAACTTTTTTTAACCACCGCGAGCTATGGCATACACGCGCTGTTTGCCTGGGCATTCTCGAGACCGGTCGGATGAAGAAACTAACGCTGCAGGCAGGGCGACAGGAAGAGTTGCTGACGGCTCTCTCATCTCTGGCAACTATCAGCGACACCACGTTGGTAAGTCCCTTGGTCTTTGCTATTTAATACCGCAGTGTCGCACAAGCACTTTCGATCGCGACAGAGCCCCGTACGGGTTCTAGAAGTTTGAACCCGACTCTCTCGGTCAAAGTACCTTGTGTAACCCAACCGGGATGTCACTTGTTGCAATTTGGAGGGACGGTCGAGTAAAGGGTACACGCTGCGCCTACAACTCTTCCCGGCCTTATGAGCGCCTGCAGAAAGATAAAAATCCACTTGCCGATGACGAAATTTTTTATCAGTACTGGAGACTATGCGCTTATTGCCCATGTCGGAGACATCGGCAAGAAACACAGCGCAACACAGCTCGAGAAATCAACAACAACAACAGATTTCAAGCTTTGTGTTGATGAGTGAAACATGAATGCATGCCGCCGGAGATATTGATCCTTCTGTCGAAGCTGCTGTTATCCACACAATTTCTGCTACGTAGATATGTCTTCATTATTGCTTAGCCTTGTTTACGCAGTCAGAACATGCGCCGCACGTGATTAATTGCCAGGTTAATTAATGAAACTGGTGATTAGCTTACACGTCACTGCGATTTCTCGTATAAGTAGTATCCTTATTTTCAAGTAAGTCTATTTCTACTAAAGAAAAGAGAGGGAAACCTGTGTATCTGTATATACAGGGCGTTTTTTTGTTTTCACTCAAATTTTTATGAAAATGCTATAAGCGTAGCGAACGTGGCGTTTTTGTAGAGGAGTTCCCAAGTCAGGCGGACATGTGCTTTCATATGCGGGCGAATCATTCTGTTCCCATTGTGGCATTGTTGATATTGACCTGACTGACATGAAATGATAGTGTGTGGTAAAATTTATTTTGAACTTTTGAATTATTCTCCTAAGTACTATTGCCACGCCGCACTCGCGCCATATAAAAGTATCAACATTTTGCTTATGGGTATCCATCACGAGAGCTGTATAGGAAGGACTGCAGCAGAAGGGCTGGTGCAAAAGTATTCATACCAAGGCGACAACATAAGTTGTAGGACGAGCGGCTTGGTACACATCACTCTTATTTTGTTAATGATTGTCAGACTGTGCCTATTCGCTTGGAATATTTGTCACTCTGCATACCTGCCTTGTAGAATGAACTTGATGTGAATATATTATGCTCTTATGCGGTTGTTTTCAGAGCTAGACTGCTGCCAGAAAAAAATATTTTGTTCAAATATGGCTTAAGTCATGTCATGTAGTGACCAGTTGCTGGACACATTTCACATTATTGGTTTTAGATAGTCACATTAATGCTTCCAGAATGGCTTTTGGCCGCTGAGGCTATGAGTAAAGTGTCTGAGCATGAGAAGTTATCTTTACTACGTGTATACAGGCAGCTCTGGAGAGGTAGCACATAGTCAGGTTGACTATGTGCAATAGTCAGGTTGACTATTTGGGCATTGGTTTTCCTCCGTGCAACCATGTAGATGGTACCATGAAAGATTTGATGAGCACAAGGTCGCAGGTTCTGAAGCCCTCCTCTAAAGCGGTCTCTCGTAGCTCTAGCTTCGTACCTTAAGCACCATGGATGAATGGCAGTGTTGGCTCGCGCACGTAATGTAAGAAAAAGGACAGAGAAGAGTAAAGAGCGCCAACTTCCAATTGATCTTTATTTGCAGATGAGCATTATTTATACGAGCAGCAAACAGAAAGAACACAGAAAAAAGGAGGATACCAAGAGCCAGTGCATCGTTGACAAGTGAGATCGCTTTTGTTAACATGTACCCACGATTTCCTTACGCCCTGCCAAGTAATCACGCTCAAGCCGTGAGCGAGCAATGGACGGGATGATTAAGTAGCAGTCACCTAACGTGTAAATATTCTCTGCTTGTATGATTTCTCTGGTTAACTGCGACCTGTGCCTTGCCAATACCACGCAATCATAATGAATGGGAGTGCATCCACACTCACGGCAATGAATACCAAGACGACCCTGCACCGCATTGTACATGTTTCTGTGCTCATCCTTATCCAGTGCTATCCTTACCACCTTTTCCTTTGTAAATGAGGTTCGTCTTGCTTTCACACCATCCAACTGGAATTTTCTTCGTTTTCATCACTTGCTCAATGGCATTAGTCAGCAGTGCCTTGCTCTTTGGAACGAGGTGTTTTATTAGCTGTATTGGGATTTTGTTGGGTCCCATGCCGGGGTAATTAGGGACATTTTCTTCTGCTGTTTTCCAGTAAAAGTATTCTAGGCAAAATTTTAATCTGTCAGGCTTCCCTGTTGTTGCTGGATCCGTTTGGGTCTGAACCATGCTTTCTTTTGTGCCAAACGTATCCCTTACAGCCGTCTGAAAATTTTCAGTTGGAGCTCCGTGTGCTCTCACATGGTTCCAGAATCTTTTTGGTGCACTTTTGTCTCTTTTGCGAATGTTATGCACCCTGGCACTCACTTGTGCATCTAAATTTCTCTTGCATGAGCTAGTGACTCGCTGCCCTTTTCTTTTCTCGGTACTTATTCCATCTGAGGAGCACCTCTTCATGTAATCCCTGCTTTTTGGCTGCTCGATGATCCCTAGATGCCTGGCTTTATGCTCTTTTATAGCTTGCTTTATTTCCTTGTTCCACCACTTATGTGGTTTCATGCGGTTTCCTCTTTCCAATCCGGCAATTTTTTTGCCGTGTCTGTCTTATCTCCTGCTGCATAACGTCTACCAGTTCCTTATAATATTCCCAGATTTGTAGAAAATGCCTCCATTTTCTTCTGTTTTTTGTTATCTGTTATTTGCTTCTCATTCATTTTTAGAAATTCTGATGCTATTGGTTCGTATTTTGCGTTAGTATCTCTCCCAAGTTTTAAGGTTAAACATTTATGATCGCTACCCTGGCTATCTTTTCCGTGCTCGTCTATCATCATTTGGTCTAGTCGTTCATAGGCTGTTTCTGAGACTAAGGTGTAGTCGATACATGACTGCCTGTTTGCGCATTGCCACGTTACCTGTCCATAACACTTATTCTCCCTGTTAACTACTATA